>NW_027176361.1:8428980-8456480 GCF_023349555.1 Cebidichthys violaceus | reverse complement strand
AAACACAATTAGTATCTTCACCGCTGCTTTGCTGTCGAAAAAAAAAAATGAAAATGTGAGATGTAGCTGCTGTATGGGTGGAGAACACAGGGAATGAGGAGTCTGTGCGCTGGAGTGTAACTGATGTGATCTAACGTCCAACAGCGCCTCTCGGAGGAACCGCATCGCTACTGCAAACCTTCAAACCTGCAACTCTTGTGATTGTGTTGAGCAGCAGCTGTGAACTACAGGATCATGATTGGACACTATGAAATGATACCGACTCTTATTTTGACCATCTGATTATGTAATCAAAAGGTCTCGCAGCGAACTACCCGCCCCTTCTACACCTTCCCCCAAGAAAACAGAAAACTTATAGACTTAAATTAAAATCATATTTATTAATCATAACATTGTTTGTGCAAAAAGCAAACTGTATTTAACAAGAAAACATTATAAAAGGAGGGTAAGAATCAAACAAGAGAAAGAGATGAAGGATTATTTATTCATTTTAGTTTACTTACTTTATATTTATATTTTAGCAAATCACACATTTTTCACTACGCAAAGGCAACTGAAGTAGCGGTCTGCTGTGTAGTGTGTACCTCAGGAGTGTGTCTATGTATATGTGTGTGTGTGTGTGTGTGTGTGTATGTGTAAGCTGTCTTCATGTGTGTGAGAACAGTGTGTATAAAAACCTGTGTGTGTGTGTGCATCTAAGGGTCCTGTGCATGTGTGTGTGTAGGCGTGTGGGTGTGTGTGGGCGAGGAGTGCCTGTCGACCAACATCTCCGTGTGCTTTAAATACTGGGCCGTCCTCCTCATCACAGACTCCCTGCGTATCGGATCTTGGTCTCCTGGACAGATGGACAGACAGACAGACAGACAGGAAGACGAGGGGGATTATTAGCAAAGAGTATGTCAAAATCTTCCCTAAACCTGACGCTTAAAAAAAGGATAGGATATTTGCACTGAAATAGTTTCCTGGCACAGTGGGATTCGAACCCGCGCCCCCAAAAAGATTAAATTCCACTTTCAGAGCACACAACCACACTACTTCAACACAGTCCTAAATTTCGCTGTCAGACAACTCATGGGGGAAGGTGGGTCAATGTTTCCACCGGCCCAAAAATAGATCTGGGACACATGTTGAAGGCACAGAGTAACCATAGACAACCCATTAGAGGGCTGTCACATGTTAGCACAGCACACACACACTCATGTCAGTCTGTGACCGACTGACTAAAGTATCAAGTATTATCCTGAGTATCAAATATAATAATAAATTATAATATTATTTTTGGCTGCACTGCGTCCCTCCAAACCTCGCTAACCCCTCACTGTGCTCTATTAAGGGAGTTACGGTAAGGTCATTAGCGCTGATGTCCAACGTTGTTCTCACCTTTTCTTCTTGGTAAAAACTAAACTAAACTGGAAAACATCAAATGTATCTTCCACTTCCTATCTAATCCTTTATTCTATAAAAGTAAAAAAGGAATAATCACCTGATAATCTGGGGCTGGAGATGCAGATTTAGATTATTTAACTGCACAGAATGCTTTACATTTGTGTCTTTCAGAGATAGAATAGAATAAAATCATAACCTCTACTCTGTCTGTCATATTTACAAACTGCCCAATTGCCTTTGACATACTTCATACACCATGATCTGCATTTTCCAACCACAAATCAGAAGTTGGAAATGACATGATATGATTTAACGTAAAAATCCTTCAGTTTTGTATCCATCTGCTCAGAAAGCATCCTAGAGCTGCAAAAATGCACTGGCAGCGGTGGGATTCGAACCCACGCCTCCTAGGAGACTGGAGCCTTAATCCAGCGCCTTAGACCGCTCGGCCACGCTACCCTGGAAACTTATGACCACTAGTGACAACTCATTGAACAAGTTAACCATTAGTGACAAACTAGATTTACAACAGGGCAACGAACTGTTTACCTTCGCTCAAGCAGGACAGTAAATACTAGAACAAAATAGCAGTGTTGATTTTACCATGAGGTCACTTGCTGCACATGCTCTGCTTGCCTGTGTGCGTTCATGTGTGTGTGTGTGTGTGTGTGTGTGTGTGTGTATCAGCTGTGTGCATTGCATTTCATTTGTCAGTGTGGTGGCGTGTGAGCCGCACATCAGAGTATGTAGCGCAGAATAAATATGGTATACAAGATGTAACCGTTAAATGTGATTACCGCATTTGCACACAAAGCTGGCCTCGTGCCTCATGCAGGAATGGGCATGACAGAGTGCTTACAGGTAAAGAACCATATAGAAATGGGGGAATTGGACTGTGAAAGTGCTACAGTGTTGTATTCCTGCTGGACTATTGCTGAACTGAATACTTTAGCACCACCCCATCTCCTCACCCTGTACGCCAGTGATCAGGATATCCACCGCCGTCCTGTATGCACGAATGGCAGAACTGAACTCTCCCTCCTTCTCCCTCTCCATTGCAGCTGTGAGCTCAGCGGCAGCTTGGTTTAAGTAACCCACGTCCGCTCCGTCCAGACTGGTGGGCGGCAGCGAGAACAATTCTGAGTGCTCACTGGAGGAAATGGATTTATCTGCAATAGAGAGAGAAGGAGCAGAAGAAGTTATTTACTAGTACAGAAATGAGAGAACTATTACAAATGCAGAGCAAAAACTGTTTAAAGAGTCACTGGGTGGTGATTTTTTTTCAAGCAAAAAAAAAAAAAAAGGGAAACATTGTTTAGTTCCAGCTTCTTACACTTAAGAATTTGCTGATTTAATATGATAGCTAGTGAAAATATTTTGGTTTTGGAGCTGTTAGTCGAACAAAGAAAGCACTGTGTAATAGTCAACTTGGGCTCTGGAAAATGATCATCTGCACTTTTCCCAATTTCAGACATATTATAGCTAGATCAAAAATAATACAGTCAAGAAAACAATTGGCAGATAAAGACAAGAATGGCTAGTTGCTATTCGTGACAATACGCCCAAAAAGCATTGCTTTTAAAAGGGACGGTATTGTATTATGTGTATCCATTCACCTTGTTTGTAGCAGGGATCAAAGACAGCCAAGTCAGTATCGGTCAGAGGAGGTGGACCTTCCTCTTTTGGGGATGGGACTTGCTCTTCTGCCCCAGAGTCAAACAGTGAATCAAATTCTTCCTGGGACTCTTGTGATTGGTGGTCTCTGGCTGGGCATTGGTCAGGAGACGGAACTGGTAAACATGGACCAAAAGGACAAAACAAGATTAATAAGGAAAAGAAAAGTACACATCATTGATGAATGTTGGCTGTTTATTTTTTTTGTCCCCTCTGTACCTCTGTCATCCAGCTCTGCGTCGCTAAGCTCCTCCTCTTCTTCTTCTTCTTCTTCTTCTCTCGGAGAGCCCCCCATCTCGCTGTAAGCCTCAGCCGCCACCTCCGGTTCTCCCACATCTAAGTCCAGGTTGGTGCCCAGGTCCTGGGGTAAGGTGGGAGCCTCCCTCCCCTCCTCCTCCTCCGCTGGTTCACAGTCCGAGTCCCTCCGCTTGGGGAGGGGGATGAGAGGGGGAGGCAGAGGCCCGGCAGAGGACAGAGGGGGGGCGTCCAGAGGCCTTGTGACTTCACCACCCTGAGGGGGGGGGGGAGAACGTGGCAGATGTAAGAAGAGAGCGAGAGAGGGAGGTGGATAGAAGCTAAATGAAAAGGAATCGAGTGACACTAGGACTCTTGGTCTGGCATATGTTTTGTGTTTCACGTTCTGTGTGTGTGTGTATGTGTGTGTGTCCCACCCTGAAGAAGTCCTTCAGCTGTGGACTGTTGTAGAGTGCAGGTATGTTGGTAGTGAACAGAAGCATGGCCTCGGTAGCATTCCTCCTCTCTTCAATCACGGCCTCCTCAAACCTCCCTGAAACAGAGGCAGAACATTTAAGAACGGCGATGTGGGTGAGGATGCTAGGACTGTACAGATAAACTGGTCAACCCTACAATGTTTGTTATTAGGAGAGACTTTTAGATGTGTTTGTTCAAATTGATTGTCATTTGTCAGGCTGTAGTTCACAGTGTTGTGAAGTTAAATATCCCGTCAAGTGAGTTTTGCGAGGGTTTAGAACCACAGCTTGTCCTTGTGCTTTCAACCAATGCAGCGCAGCGGCTTGAAACTCACAATAAACGGTGACTGCCTCTTGGTATTTGACTAAACTGCGTTGCTGCCTTTGCAGTTTTGAACCGGTAACCGCCAAAAAAAAATGAGGTAATAGGCCGAGGGGAAATGTCACAAGAGTCGTGACGAAACGCTCAAAACTGCCAAAGTAAGTCCTCAGCAGAAATGACTGAAGGATACTTAACGGGATAATTGCTGAGAAAAATGCAGCCTAAAAAAAAAAAAATGACAGTCTCACAGTGTATAATGAGTTATTTCTGTTATTTAACGACCCAGTTAGTCTTAGCACTTGGCCACCATGCTGGATATGGGAGCATGCACAATGTATCGCCATCTTCGACCCCGTACCAAACATTTGAGCGCGGGGAAAAGACGGAAACTCCTCCTGTCGTCTGAACAGGTTCCTGTGAGTGTAGGCCAGCTCCCCGTGGAGCTTCTTCAGCTCGGAGAACCTCCTCCACACCACCACCTCCTTCACGTCTTCCGGATGACGCTTGGACACAAACTACAGAGGACAGAGGACAGGTTGAGCATTAAGCGGCACACCGGGGCTCAAACAGTTTCAACAAGACATGGATCAGTTCAGATAAAGAGAAGAAGGGAGGAGGGTGATAAAGGCTCAGGTCTATGAAGATATGATCTTCACGTTGGTTGTGAGTGCATGCCTGAGCAGAGCACAGGGCATTAGTGTGGTCATGCTGGGCTGAAACACATGAACCGAATCACAAGTTCGCCCCTGCTCCACCGCCTCAGATAAAAGGCTCATTGTGTGTTCATCTCTCTGCCTGCAGAGCCTTTGTTTCTTCATGACTAGTAACGATACTGATGTTACTCACTTCATTGCGTTATAAACGAATAACAATACAAAGTCTGACTGAAGAGCACAACACGCGAAACTCTTAACTTGTGTAGTTAAGAGAAACACAACATGAAGACAAACCACATGGAAATGAGCTTAGTTATGAAGTATAAGTGACAACATAAGTATTGTAACGTCAGCTGAAGACAGATAAAGAGTGTAAACCAACCCTCGCTGTCACTTTGTACTCGGTGTGTCCCTTCTCGTGTGTGCGTGGGTCGGTAACGGTAAAGAAACGGTAGTATTCATCTTTGGGTTTTCGTGACATGTCCGTTCTCGGTGGCGACAGAAAGACAAAAACGCACACAGCGTGTTTCAGTGGCTCAGAACGCAAGTGTCAATGCTGCTGCTGCTCTGTTGTGATTCCTCGCTCCCTCCTCTCCGCTCACTTCCTGTCTGGTGACGTTGACCAATGCGTGATGACGTTCTGTGGCGTCACGTTCAACGTCAATTTTTTATTTTTTATTTTGTCCAATTTGAACATATTTTCTAAATATATATTCTAAATATATATATATATATATATATATATATATATATATATATATATATATATATATATATATGTAAAACAAAATATTTACTATTTAATTGTTATTTAATTATTTTTTTATTGAAATATTCATATTTTTGTAATATTGACTCTTATTTTGCAATATTACTTCGGAACACTATTTATTATTTTCCCTCACTGAAATCTTCAAAGTAGCATAAGACTTTTGTTTTGTTCTGTATTGTAACTTGCAATATAGTCTGTGTGTTTTTGCAATTCAGGTGCTGTTGTCTTTGCCAACAATTATTGACATTTTAATCAGCCAGTTATTTCATATATGCACTAATATGGGTAAATCGAGACAAAGAATCAGGGCCTGACACATTACATTTAGCACTGAAATCAACTAAGAGGTGTGAGAACCGTATTTAAATATCTCTGAAATAGACGGATAGAACTTCAAAATGCTTGTGAACATTTATGAAATTGAAGGTCTATGTTTCAGTACAGAGAATTAATGTAAAACCAGTAATTACCTCCTGAATGTATGTGATAGAAGAACGATGGTTGATTAGAATCAAAGTCAAAGTCATAAAATTGTGTAATCATCAGTATTGGCTTTTTCACAACTTTTATTATCAATGTAAGAACCAATGGAATCCTGCAGGGGGCACTAAAGGTTCATATAATGTACTCCACTAGAGTGTACAAGGGATTTAACAGCAAATACATCAAATATATATTTTAAGGACTTTTATTTGATGATACCTTTCTGGTGTTATCCTGCATCCCATATTGTTTCTGTGTCAAAGATGCTAAATTAAGAAACAAACATGAAGGTCTAGGCCTTATCCTGTTTGAGACAATACAACAAAGAGAGCGACCACAGACATCACTGCAGCGCTGAGGAAGTTCCAGCTGTGCATTCAACAAACCTTTCCCAAGCTGTGATACATTTCCCAGCCCTATCCTCTTACACAACTGTGTAAGATCAGAGACACTTGACACTATTCATTTTACTTTATTAATGAATTATTGATTAAACTGCTTAGGAGATCCTCATATCAGCGTTTTATATTATGTCGTCAAAAGCTCCTCAAGGCCTTGAACGAGATACAGCCTGAGTGTGAGTTTACACCCAACATGCTGGAGCTCAAAGGTCACTGGTGCTGCTTTCTTTCCCGGTGATTGCCTGTTAAATTGAACGGAACGCGTGTAGCACACACACAAACGTAAATGTTTAATTTGAGATAACCTAAACGGCTGGTTTGGCTTTTACTGGCAAAAAACTGACAAGCTCAGTTGCAGATGCAAAACCGGTTCATGTGTGTTCAGGCTACAGCTTTTGTAAATATTGTTCTTTTTACACAACATGTTGTTGATAATTTAGGTTACTTTGCAGATTCAGATCAATACAACTAAATATAATCAACAAATAAATTAAGAGTGTTTTATCAAAGGACACAATAAATTCACAAGCTCCACCCAGCTGTACATGAAGTAATTAAATTAAACATTGAAGTGATGAAATGATTGTATTGCAATTATATTCTGAAGTGGTAAATCATTTTGTACTTTTACTTACAGTAGTGAACATTCTGAACGCAGGACTTCCAATTTATCTAATTTATCTCAATTCAATATTTCTGTACTTTGACACACAGAGGTAGATAGGCTTTGAGTTAACGTTAAATGGGTGATATAGCGGTATGTATATAAACAGTGCACACCGTCAGCTTTGGCATGATAATATTGTCAAAATAGCAGAGGATGGTTTCGATCCATCGACCTCTGGGTTATGGGCCCAGCACGCTTCCGCTGCGCCACTCTGCTCATGTACATTAATGGACAGAACGAGTATTGCATCGGTGACTTGCACTGTTTGGGATTCTTCTCACATAGAGGTGCGTTCTTACATAACGTGCGACCATTGTTTCCTGGCTGAAAGAGTCGGTGGTAGGGGGAGAGTCAGAGAGAACATGCGGTAACAGAGCAGGCCGGAGTAAAGCACAGGGAGGAGTTTGTGAATGAGAAGATGTGATACTGGGAGAGAGAGAGGGGGATGTGAAATGCAGAGAGATCATTACAATATTCTGATATAAGACGTTAAGGATTATCTTATTTTTGACATATGTCTGCGGTGAATGTAGAAATGTGATGAACTAATTAGTGTCTGCTCTGTTCATATCAGCTCTCCATGCACGCCAGCAGAGTGTGAGAGAGGGAGGCTTTCCACATTGAACAGTCCCCCCTTTGTCTGTGAGAGAAAACTAGGCCACACATGGGGAACAAAGAAGGAAAAAAGAACAGGAGCGAATATATTACAGAGAGGAAGAACAAACGGAGAGATTAGAGGTAGAAAAGTCATAGAAATGTACAAGCAAGGCGTGGTGCATGTAGGATTGTTTTAATGATGATCGGTGGAACAAAACATTACAGTAATGACATTACACAACGCGGCAAAGTCCCTGTGAAGTACACCCAACATGACAATTCAACCAGCAACTGTCTCTGTAAATGATTCACTAAATATCAGTGCGACATTGATCTATAGATTTCTCTTGAACTGTTTTGGACTGAACATTGCTGTGAGCTCGAGACAATGAGATGAAAGCACAAGACCTCAGCCAAACTGGTCCAAACTGGTCCAGGTCTGCTTTGCAGTGCTCTTTTTTTTCCCAAGCTCACGCTGTCTTGCAAAATAAACTCTCTCAGAGGGATCAGACAGGGATTTATAGTGAGGCCCTGTGTGTGTGTATTCACGTGTGTGTGTGTGTGTGTGTGTGTGTGTGTGTGTGTGTGTGTGTGTGTGTGTGTGTGTGTGTGTGTCTCCAGCACTGCAGACGAAGACAGGGGCCAGAAGGCTGCACTAAAAGTTCAACTTTTAGGGATTTTAGAAAACAAAAAAGCAGTAATTTACCACTCATATTTCCAATTGTTAATCCCCACGACATTGTTGTATTTGTCTCAGTTAACATTTCATACGCCTGCTTTTGAAGTGTAATCTAAAACTGTGTGTTAAGCCACGTTTGTGTTAAGAATTTGGTCAAGTTCCACTTTTAATACTATAAAATAATGACTTACTTATTCAATCCGCTTGTGTATAACCATATATAACAAAATAAATACATTTAAGTGATATCTGCAATAAGCCACTGTGTCTTTCTGAAACTGCGACCCTGAACCACCAGTGTGGTGTAATGCAGTAATCCCCCTGCTGCCTACCAAACTAGGCAGAAACTATGCCCTCCTTTCCTTCCCTCTCTTTCTCTCTCTCTCTCTCTCTCTCTCTCCTTTTCATGTGTGCATGCTTGTTGCTGATGGATTTAGTGATACTGTCCCCTCTTCTACTGCCAAATGCACAAACAAAGCACACTGGTTTTGCAACAGAACAAGTCTTGGAGTGAATTAATACATCAGTGTCCTCTCCATCGCTGGTGGCTCACATATAAACATCTTGTAAAAACATGTGACTCAAGTTCTATCCTGTTAGTTCTGGTTGTAAGAGATGTGAAGACTCAACGGGACTGGGACAATATGTGGAAAGACTTGGGGAAGGTTTTGCCATAGCTCAGTGTTCCCTTAAATAATCGTGGCCATGTTTTGTTCCAGATTTTGTAACACCCCCAACTCACAAACATGTTTTCACATCCTTGCCCCTGCCTCTCTCTCCGTCTGTCCTTTCTTCTGGTCCCTCCTCCTCTCCTGGTCACTCCTCCTTACTCTTGTTTCCTGAGCCATGTAGCCACTGCTCTGTCTCTTCCTCTTTCCTTGTATTTTTTCCCATAAATCTCCAACTCTCTAACGTGGATGTGTCTCCAAACATTGCTCCCTTGATCGTCTTTAGTCTACAAAAGCAGAAAAGTTAGGGGAAAAAGAGAAGGGATGAAGAATGACAGAAACAGAGAGTGTCCCTTGACTGTTTTTAACTCCACCATCCTCCCTGGATCAACAGCACAGTGTGTTCACATCAGCCTGCAGTCAACATCTCTATTACTACCTCACTTTGCCAAACAAACATGCTCATACAGGCTAAAAACAGAAACAGATGGTGTGTGTTTGAGGAGAGAGCTGCTATACAATACAATAAGATAGAGCTTCCACACATGTGTTTTGGACCCATGTTTAGTTCTCTGCCATATTCAAATGGTCATAACATGATGTTTTCTCTAAGTTTCCAGTTCAACATTTTGGAGGAACTGCCAGTGGCATCATGTTGTCACAATAAATGAGGTTAAATGGAGGGTTATGACAGCCGGTTATGACAGGTTATGATGTCACAGGTCCACAAAGAGACACACAGCAGAACACATAAACCCCCTCTGAATAAGATTGTATCCCAGGCCCAAATATAGAAAGGCCTGCATTTAGAGAGGTGGTGTTGTGAATGTTTTTGTATTGAACTGTCTGTACTACACATAGTAGAAGGACGGTTTGAGAATGAACCTGCACGCTCTCAGTAGCATTACCCCTGGTAAAACTAATATTAGCTCATGAGAATATCCTTTGATTTGCAGGAGGAACTACCTGCAGGAGGAACTGTCCACAGACCAGAATATATACAATAGATATGTATTTATTAGCAAAGAATTACATATTCTTATAAAACAAATGAATCGAAGAAAAACAACTGTGTGAAAATGTGGCTTTCTGTGAATTTTGTTTGCAAGTTTTTTTGTCATACAAGATGTTTCCATACAAAACCCTTCAGGGCAACAGGATGGAGACGGAACACAGACATAGAGGTGGACAAAACAAGCACACACAAAGCAAACACACAGAGCAAAGTGGTGGAGCGTGATCCCGAAGGAACCCGTCACATAACGATGTTTACTCACAAGAGTTTGGAAAATATGACCCTCTCAATATTTACAACAGATGGACCTCACAGGAATATGAGCATTATCAACACACGGCTTATGTTTCTTTCTCATAATTAACCATGTGTCATTCTTGCATTTTGATTGGCTCTCAGGTTGCTTACTGAGATAAACAAAAATATTAACTGCAGTGCACACTGTAACCTGCACAAAAATGGCCTGCGACGTACCGCAGTGCTTTATGTACATGACGTAGAGGATATGTGGATGCTTTTCCTGGAAGTCTGCTGGAACTTTATGATGGTCAGCGACAGCTGGAAACGGCCTCACGGGCACAAACACTGACGGAAACGTAAAAAAATGAAACCATCAGCAATGTCAACAACAACCCGATTACTGATTTACATCAAATACTCCAAATCAATCGCTTCTAATGCAAATCATCCAATGCAAACATTGTGTCTATATATATATAGATATAGTCTACTTATAAAGATTTAACGCACATAACAATAAAAAAGCACTTTAAGAAAAAATTGGAAGGTCATGTCCTATTCAGTCTGGAAGGGATTTTTACTTTATTGTCATATTGGTTAGCATATAGTGAGCGCACGATCACATCAGACTGAATAGATTACTCAGTGAGCAAGCAGATCAAGAAGTGTGTGTGTGTGTGTGTGTGTGTGTGGGGGGGGGGGGGGGGGGGGGGGCAGAGTGGCAATCACAACTATTCAAAAGAAGAAAGGCCTCAGAATGAGCCTCATGCAGTAATCAACCCATTAATCAGCCGGTCCTCAGCATGGCTTATGCAACTAATTTTATTATCTTCAGGAAATGTTTGCATAACCAAACTGAATCATAGAAATATGTTCCAGCCTAACCTGTGTCGCGCTGTCATTGGGACTTTGCAGCATAATGATTTTTCCACATTAACACACATGAGGACGACTGTCCTCCATGTCATCTCCATTAGCCCCTACTTATAGTCTGAGGACAAGACTACCTCAGCCTAAAATGAAAACACACAAAGAGGCAAACAGAGAAGTTCTGCCCTGTTTTGCCTACAAACTTTAACAAGGGCTGCAACAGACACAATACATGGAAAGGGGGTTTATATTACAGAACAGGCACATTTGACAGAAACGTGGTCCAAATAAGGGGTCTAATAACTTGGAGGTGTGGTATTCAAATTAATTCTAGGAGCATGGGATAACGTCTGTGTGTTTCTCTGAGAGAGAGAGAGAGAGAGAGAGAGAGAGAGAGAGAGAGAGAGAGAGACTATTGGGTCGTCCCCCGGTAGGCGGAGAAACCAGGGCAGCTACAAATACAGACCGGCATCTCCTGCTACTAGATTATCACAGACCAAAGGATTAACGACTGGAAAAGAAAAGGGATACACGGACGGACTTTTCGTTGCTTTTTAAACAGGTAACGTTGAATCTAACGTAACTTCATCGAGTTTTGCGGCCACAGAACAAACTCAACGCGGTGTAACCCTGAATTAAACTGCCGTATAGAGGCATCACCACGATGCCTCGTGTAAAAGCTGATGACGTCGCGATGGGCTTGATTTCATCATCTTTATAGACAGTTGTAGTATATCGTTTTTTGAACGGGGCCGTTGATTGGGTCGTGTCCATTTTTTTACTTGAATCAGCTGTTGATTTCGATAAACAAATTGGGCAGACATTTCATTTGAAGAGTTTTTGTGAAACAAATATTGAAACATTCACGTTCCTGGAACAAAACGGCGGCTAACTATACTTCCTGAGATCCGGTATGTTTTAGACCAAAGTCTAAAACATACCGGATACCTTTTGTTAAAGAAACTAGTCCACTCGCGTTTGAAACGTCGCTTGTTGTTTGTGTTGAAACAGGAAGTTGCCGTTTCTTTTGAGTAATAAAGTCATTAAATACACATCAGCCTGTCTGGCTAAACGCTGTAGCATTTTTTTTTTTTTTTTAAAGTAAATGCATACATTATTTTTGTCACACATTGCAACAAGCTATAGCAATTTTTTTTAAATTTAAATTAGCTTGTTATAGCACTAATTAAATAAATGTAGTAATCCCGTTCAGTTGTGACGGTTACATCGTTTCCTTTGATGTGCCGCTGTTAGTTTGTTGCTGACGGTCGCTCTTTCGTCACTCATGCGATTCAAGTGGTTTTGACAAGTTGAGTCTAGTCTAGTTCCACTGGAAACTAGCTACTATGTGACCAAACGTATAACCAATAATTACCGAAAGAAAAGAGATCAGTCTATTAACATATTCCTCCCCTTCTGTTATCCACCCCGACTGCACACCTCCCATCTCTAAAAAGAAATCCTCTCGATTCCACCATGAGTAAGGACACGGAGGTCGACATGAAGGAAGTGGAGCTCAATGAGCTGGACCCGGAGAAGCAGCCCATGACGGCCGACGGCCAGGCCGCAGGAGGGGAGAAGAACGGCAGCGTCAAGGTGAAGGTCCCCGAGGACGAGGTTACGTTCACCGGCCTGTCCAAGGAGGAGCTGATGAAGGTGGCTGGCACCCCAGGGTAAGAAGAGTTGCTATAAACACCTTTTTATATAAACATAACTGTGACATAAAAAACAGGGGTCATTGTAACTTTTTCTTTCTTTTGTGTCTAGATGGGTGCGAACCCGTTGGGTGCTTCTCGTCCTGTTTTGGCTGGGCTGGCTGGGCATGCTGGCTGGAGCCATAGTGATCATAGTCCAGGCCCCTCGCTGCAAACCCATCCCTGAGATGAACTGGTGGAACGAAGGACCGCTGTACCAGATCAATGATCTTGAAGCTTTCTCTGATGGACTTGCAGGTAGAATACGTTTGTATTTTCAGGGTTAATCTAAGACTTTTAATGGCTTAAACCCTTTCTTGCTGCTGTTTTTTTTTTTTTTTTTTTGCTCGTCCCTACTCCTAAAATATGGATGTGAGATTATCTCTACGGTGTGGTCTGCCCTGTGGTAAGCCACGCTCGTTCACATGGGAGAAGTCTTGTGACAAGGTCTTGAGTTTCCTGAGTTCTGCCGGCCTGTTTCAGCTGGCCAGATACCAAACTGCTGACGAGGCCGACAGCGAGTGACTCAAGGTCTAAAGGACGTAAAAGGCCTACGAGTCATTTCTTTCATATCTCTCCTGCTCAGATTTGAGGTCAAGGTTGAGCAACCCGGTACATTTTTCTTCCAGTAGTTTGCAGAATCAGATAGAAGTAGAAATGTAACTATTTTATTTCAGGCTTTTATTTTATTTTTTTTCTCCAAATGCCACTTAACACAGCAGTCACGATTCTAAGCCTTCGTTTTCCAATTTAGCTTTTTAACCATACATGGTTTTGTTTCGAGGCAGGCAGACAGGAAGGACAGGTTGTTCTGCTGCTCTTAAAGTGAATTACTCTGGAGCACTCGGGTTTCCAACAGGCCTTGGGCAGAATTCCAACAACCACACGTGACTTGGTGGGGTTTTCACATAACGGACCTCCTTGTGCTCGGACTCGACATGGCCAGCAGAGGGTGTGGGTGGGGTTGGGGGGGTGGGGGGAGAATCACTTGCATGCCTTGAGTCAATACCAAGCTAAAAGAGCAGTATTTCTTACTAAACTGTCTCCAAATCTGCCCTCTCTTCCTACCCCCCTTCTGATCCTGCAACCTTTCACACATAAACTCTCTGTTGCCTTTTCACTGATCGTGAACTCCACGCTGACGCTACCTCCCCCGTCTCTCCGTTGGTCTCTAAGGCGTTGAGGCAAAGCTGGACGAAATCAACAAGTTGAAGGTGAAAGGCCTGGTTCTGGGCCCTCTTCACACCGGCCAGCCCGACAAAGTGGAAGCCCTGAATCTTCAAAAGATCGACCCGACCCAAGGAAAAGAGGAAGCTCTGCTCGCTGTGCTGGAAAAGGCCCACAAAAAGGGTAGGTCTTCAAACAACTCATAGCAGTTGTTGTTTGTTTTTAGGTGGAAAAGCTCAAACCAGCATTTATTTTTTTAGGAATCACAAATGTTGGGAGAGCTTCTCAGTTAACAGTAAGCGAGTAGGATGTCATGTTTGATGTTTACTGTTTACTTCTCCTCCTCAGGCATTTCTGTGGTGCTTGACCTGACTCCAAACTACATGGGATCTCCTTCCTGGTTCCGCACTGGTGATGTTGGTGACGTGATGGAGAAAGTCACGGTAGGGTGCACACACGCACGCACACACATTTATCTTCTGTGATCCTTAATTCATTCACTAACTTTGAATCGTGTTAAAGTGAGCCGGTAACTCCACGTCGTCAAACTGTTGTGGCTAAAGCGCTCTCGTTCTCTTCCAGGCCGCCGCAGAGTATTGGATGAATTTAGATGTCGATGGCATCAAGGTATCTGACCTCGCCGTTGCTACCAGCTCTGTCGATTGGGCCAAGCTGCAGTCTGCCGTCCAGAACAACAGCACTGACAACCCGAAGAAGAGGTAACTGTGGCGGAGGTTTTCTCACTTGCTTTTTGTTCTGCAGAAGTAGACGATCTGTGCAGCATTTGTGAGGAGTCGTAATACATTTAGCTATGGCCTGCAGATGTAGAGAACGACTGCACTGTTGCGACATGAATATTCATTTTAATATATTGGAATATTCAGTATTGCCAGCTCAATTTGGCCAACAAAATAAAAATAGCACGATTCCTCCTCAAAATTCAGTCGGAAGAGATTTTTAAAAGATCTTTTTTTGGAAAGGTAATTTTCAGTGAAATGTCAGGACAAATAACCGATGTTTCCTGAGAGAAGGTGGAGATGAAAAGCATTCCAGTGCTGCGGGGGACTGTGGGTGGGGTCAGGGCGATCAACAAGAAAGGCCGTTCCAATGACTCGTTTTACACTTTCTCATGGCAAAGCGACATCTTGTGGAGAGTTTGAGGAACGCCACAATCGACTTTTAAGAAATCTATTTTCATCCGAGGGTGTATTCCAAGATGCCGATCGGAATTCTATGCTATGCCTAGAACAACCTATTGTACTTTCAAAAGCTACAAACCAGTGTCTGCAGTGTAATCTTACCACGTTGTCTTTCTCTCAGGCTGCTGATGGGCGTAGTTGAAGGTATTTCGGCTGCCGGGGTGTCCCGGCTCGTCAACGCGTCGGACGTCGATCTGGTTCTGTCTGACCTGCTCAGCACCAAAAATGGAGGTAGGCTGAAGCGCCTTTGTTATTTCGTCATACTTGCATGCGTGTCGGGTGAACACTATAGCAGAATATTCATTATTTTTCATCTATCCTTATTCTTTGGTTTATTAATCCTGAGCCAATAATAGTGCTGAAACGATTGTCCATCCTTGTGTGAAAACCAGCCGGTTGGTCCAGAACGGCGCATTGCACGAGATAATCATGTTCCTTCTGTATGTGCAGGTGTGGAGCGCATCATGGCCATGGACACCCTCAACTCTCAGCAGATGAGCCTTGGCTGGGGTCTGGGTGCCGCCCAACGCCGCCAGCTGTCCAAACAGGCGAATACTCCGGGCCTGATCCGCCTCTACCAGCTCCTGCTGTTCACCATGCCCGGAACCCCAGTGTTTACCTATGGAGACGAGATCGGCCTCCAGGCAGCCGTAAGCCGCAAAAAACCCCAGATCCGATTACTCAAATGTTTCAGTGACCTGACAGCTGTTACAGGTTGTAACCGTTGTCTCGCCCCTCTTTGTTTCCTTATCAGGGTGATGCATCTCCTAAGATGGTTTGGGACATAGAGAAGGAACCTGTTGAAGGAGCTGTTGTCAACGAAACAGCGGAGGTAAGAGTGTGTTCACAGCGACTGTTGGTGTAGAAAAGGAGTCTTTGAGAAAATACTGATTTCAATGTTTTTAAAATATTTACTCGATTCTCTCATTTCCAGGCTGAGCGGACGGAGCACATCGCCGTAAGGAAGTGGTTCAAATCCCTCAGCGACCTGCGAGGAAAGGAGCGCTCCCTCCTCCACGGAGACTACTACTCTCTCTTCTCCTCCACCTCCTCCCTCTCTTTCCTCCGAGTGTGGGACCAGAGCGAGAGATACATAACGGCCGTCAACTGGGGATCGGCGTCGGAGCTGCTCACACTCAAACTGGCGCCCACAGGCAAGTTCAACAGAAAGATCTCGTTGAGATGTGTCCCGGCCAGTAACGCTCATTAACAGCAGCCGGTTGTTTTTAACACGGTGATCTTTGTTCCTGCAGAAGGAGTGGAGCTGCCAGAGACGGCCACGGTGAAGCTGTCCACTGATGAAGAGCTGGTGGTAGACTCCTCAGTCAGCCTGGACAAAATCACCCTAAAACCCGGACAAGCGATCCTCCTGCAGTTCCCCTATACAGGCTGAAGATGGAGCCAAAGTATAAGGAAAGCTACTGACAGATTAGACTTGTTTTAAAGAAAGACACTACAGTCGGTCCTAATCCTTAGGAATAAAGTGGCATATTCAAAAGATGCAGGATTTTTAAAAAACCTTTTTAAATAGAAAGGACGTTTCAGATTTAGTCAGAAAATAACTTAATTGGGTCGAATTAAATTTGCCGTACAAATGCAGAATGTTGGCCAGTACAAGCTCCGTTCAGTTCTTTTTGTTTTCAAAATGTTTAGAACACAATTGTTTTGTTTTTGTGCGAGGAAAAGACGCAGCCAACTCAGACACTCATGTTCATTTGTGATCTTTTATCGTTGACTATCTGTGCATTGTCCAAAATATGTGAAAGACATTCCATTTTTTTAATTCTGTGGGCATTTCTTTAGCAGTCCTTGTTGTTTTATTTGTCAGAACTTTTAAGATTCTTTTATGAATGAAAATCTGACTTTCTTTCATGGACTTTATTTTAAGTTAACTCTGAACATGTGTGTTGACTCTGTTGGAAGTCTTCTGAGAGTTTTAGTAAACAAAATTGTTGCGAACGGCATCAAGTCCGTCAGGTGAACTGAATTCAAAATGAATAAACGGAAAGTTCTGTACCGACTCCTGCGCACTCCTCGTGTTTTTGTGTTTGACAACATTCTTATAAGAGTGGGTTCTGTGTTTAAAGATGGGTTTTTTTTTTTTGTGCTGAAGATAATATCAAATGAGACGTTCTCGGTACGTACAGGTGTGTGTGTGTGTGTGTGTAAGTGTGTCACAGATGTTAACAGAGGAAGCGCGTCTATATTTAATCAACGTTTTATCGGCTCATTATACTTGACTAGAATGTACGCTGTGCACATAGCTACGGGTTTCTCTAAATGGGTCATACACTGTCTTTAACTACAGTCATACACCTCCATCCTTATGTCACGCTTCAAAAATAGCAGAGAAGATGTGATCGTTTTTAACGCTAAGCGACGTCACCGCTTGTTTCAGCGGTCCCTGAGACCACTCTTGTTAATGTAGTGATTTATAGTCAGGAAGATGAATGACAAATATCTCTTTACGTATTTCCCAGTTGCGTTTATGTATGAATAATTTATCTTGTAAATAAAAGGTGGGATTCACTGGGAAACGTTTTTTTTTCAGAGAAAGTGCATGTGATTGAAAACCTGCCATCTTTCCTCAACATTATTGCTTGACTTTAGTTTAGTAATTTAGCATTAGTTGTTGGGTTCCTATAGAGTAGACCTGTTGAAACATTACACACTGTCTAAAGATGTATGTTTATCCAGAGTGGTGCGAAAGAGAAACAGTTACTGTAAAGCATCACGGTTTTATCCTAATCAACCAACAGTCTGTTGTTTTGCTTTTTACACATTGTCTGACAATCTTAGCTTGACCTGATTTTACAGTTTTACTTCAGAAAAACGCCAGATTATGATACAACTATTAAGTCCCGTATGAACTGGAGCCCAGCCTGATGTCTTTGGCATGCTGTTGACATAAAACAGCAATTCTGATGTTATTCAGCCAATGGAAAAGCAATCAAGTACATTTACTAAAGTACTTTATTTAAGTACAATTTTAAGGTACCTACGTTGCTCTTTAGAGAGTACTATACTAATGTACGTTATCTGGCAGCTGTAGTTATTTTCTATATTATAATTTTTAGATACAAACCAGCGTTTGAGATTTTTCAATGTTGTTGCTCCACCTCGACCAGCTACAACATTAAATTGTCGAGTCACACATTTAGTGATGAAATATCCATTAATATGATGATAATATATCACTCTGAAAGGGTCATTTCTGCCGAATGAGTACTTTTCATTTTGATATAATTTCTATCTATTTCTATCATTTTTTTTTATTTCTTTTGGTTGTGAAAATGTTTTTGTTTAATCTTTAAAGGTGTCTTGTAACCTCATGTCGGATGGGCAAAATTGTGGACCCCGCATGAAATATACAAATCAGCAAACTGTAAACTAACTTTAACAGTGTATTCATGAAATGCTGACATCTTATGCTGTTTTTCAGTTTAGAAAGTGTTCATTTTCTGAACCAGTTTCACTATACCGCCATGGTAATCTACAGTAAACCCGTCAATTTCTCATTCAAAAATCCGAAACCCATCCTTTTGATGAAAATGTCAAACTACTGAAAGTCACGTTAACTCTCAGGGTCTCGGCCCAATACAGAGCCGCCGGGGTGCTGTGGTACCACAGGGGAGGTTTGAAGTTGATGATACCGGGAATCAGAGCCCGACTCGGCACCTCTCTGCGCACCCCCACGCCGCTGCGAAACCCAACCACCGTCTCACCCACCGCCATGCACACTCATGACTGACTCTCAGTCTGAGTCTGACACACACACACACACACACACACACACACACACACACACACACACATTCACCGTTTACATCACGGTGACATGAAGACATGACCTTTCATCAGCTTTCATGGGACGCTGCATAGACCCAAACGTTGTTTTACACTGAAATACAGCAGTGTAATTACTCCAACCTGGCACTTTAAAATGGAAATCCCTGTGAGTGAAAACAAGATACTGTACATTCAGAAAGCACATCACTCCTCTCAATATACGGACGTTAACTTAGCCATTTAATATACCGCCAGGTCTCATATGAAGCGTATGAAAAATATTTCTTTCTACAGCTCATTTTGGTAAGCTTCATATTGATGTTTTGAGACTTGGTCAAGAGTATTTCAGGTCTGAACTTCTAGCCCTCTCCTCTACCACAACACTGGAGAAACAGGTGTGCTCTGAAGGACAAACTTGAGGATTTTAGAAAAGGTTGGTGTTTTTTCTCTAATAAGTTTGAAAGATCATTTTAATTTTACATCAGACGGCTCTTAGAAGATCAGTCCAGAGGGGTGACTGGTTGTGTTTTACTCTCCTGAATTCATCAAACGCATGAAGTTTTCTGTTGATTTTTGGTTTCTTTAGCCAGCTTGAACAATCATATGTTCATTTTGTGTTCTTGTGGGTTCAACGTGTTCTGTGTTCTGTTTAATTGTGTACAGTTTTAATATTCTTGAACAATACCTGGTCTCGGATTTGCTTTGTGGTTATTTAGTTAAACGCAAATGAATTGAGGAACGTATAAAATATCGGCATGAAACTGAAATAGCATAATTAACGTCTTGATTTGGACACAAGGACCTTAAGATCCTTAAGATCAAATGAAGCAATTAACGCAAGAAACTCACCCTCACAGCAATTGTTCAACATTTTGGGGTAAATTGTCATTTGCTTCCTTGTCGAAAGTAAGAGGAGAGCTGAAAGCACTCTCATCTCGAGGCTATAGCTTCCAGCTTGTTAGCTTAGCATAAAGGCTTGAAACAGAGGGAAATAGATAGCTATAGCCTGATCAACTGTTCCTTCTGTCCAATCCACACATCCTCCTCTCCTGCTTACTTATTCTCCTGGAGCCTCAGCTTAAGATATTTTTTTTAACTTAAAAGGCTATGAAAACATACTCTTCTTTCTGGGACATGGATGAGAAGCTTAGCATGAGAAGATGACATCTTAAGCATAAAGACTGGATACAGTTCAACAGCTAGCCTGGCTCAGTCCAAAGGTAACACAATCTGCCCATCAGCACCTCTGAGGCTCACTAATTAACAGACGTTTGCTCGTGGACGGAGCCAGGTTAGTTCTTATTCCCTATTCATAGTCTTATTGTGCTTACTGTAGCATACATAGCAATCCAATTCAATTTGTTTTTTGCATGGCCCAAAATCATAAATTACAAATTTGCCTCAGAGGGCTTTACAATCTGTACACATGCGACATCCTCTTGTCCCGGGACCCTCACAGGAACAGGAAGAAGTCAGACAACAGAGGGATCCCTCTCCAAGGAACACAGAATATACAGAATGAACAACATAACAGAGTTACAACACATTCAATGCATATGACAGAACCACGGCAGGAGGCCGGACCAGGGTCCAGGTATATCCAGGATCCACGGGAACCTGTGAGGCGAGAAAGCACAGAGACTGCGTTATATATTACTGGGTAATATAAAATAGTAATGTGAGTAATAATAAAAGTGATATTAGCAGTGGGAGTCAGCAGGGCCATGGCGGGAGGAAGGACCAGGGTCCAGATGAGACCACGATCTGAGAAACCACAAAGACTCGGGGGAAGAAAGAAAGTCAGTAATGTGCGTTTTATATACAGTATATATATATATATATATATATATATATATAGATAGATATATATCTATCTATATATATACTGTATACATATAGATATATATATATATCTATCTATCTATCTATATATATATATCTACAGATATATATATGTACATATATATCTATATATATATATAGATATATATGTACATATATATATCTATAGATATATATATGTACATATATATATATGTACATATATATCTATATATATATTATAGATATATATATGTACATATATATCTATATAGATATATAGATATATATGTACATATATATCTATATATATATATATAGATATATATGTACATATGTACATATATATCTATATATATATATATATAGATATATATATATATATATTACTCTATTAGCTATGAAAGTTGTATTGATTTTCTCATCTAACTCTCAGCAAGGAATCAAATACATGTTCAATTTCCCCAAAAAACTAGAACAGGACTCCACAACAACAGTGTCCAAGATTGCAAATGTACACTTTACTTTCCAAATTTTCAAAATGATGTGCTGGTTATGAGCAGTGTTCTGTGTGTGTGTGTGTGTGTGTGTGTGTGTGTGTGTGTGTGTGTTGCCCTTTAAATACAAACAGACCAACAGAGACCATAAGAAAAAATGAGGGATAAGAGGGGAGAAAAAAAAACGCTCAAACTGAAAGTGTGTGTATATGTGTGTGTAGTGTGTGTGTGTGTGTGTGTGTGTGTGTGTGTGTGTGTGTGTGTGTGTCTGTATGTGTGAGCGTGAGGTTGAAGCCGCACACTAGGGTGTTTTTCTATTGTTTCCAGCATCACTATGACACAGCTTGTAACACACTCACACACACACACACACACACACACACACACACACACACACACACACACACACACAGTGCCATTATGACAAAGTGGATGAGCGGCTGAAAGATCGGCTGAAAGATCAACTGAAAGAGCGACAGTGGCCGACCATCTCTGGTGAAACTACATCTCTCTCTCTCTCTCTCTCTCTCTCTCTTGTTCGCCGTCTCTCGCTCTCCTCCCCCTTTCTCACACACATGTCTACCTTCCAGCAGACCATACACACACGCACCTCACTGCCACTGGCACGTCTCTCATCGTAATGACAACTTAACAGGTAAGAAGACTATTTAGCCTTACTTTCTGTTTGAGCCCGCTACAAGGCAGGAGCTTTTTGATTTAGCTAAGAGAGAAAGTTTAACCCAACATTAGCATCATTATCTCACCCTACTAAAACACACTTCTTTGTCATCATTTAACAGTTACTTTCATCCAAAGGAGCAATTTTTAAAAAAATAACTTAGGCAGTGAAATTTAAAACTGCAGGTTCATAATGTGCTCCTAATGAATATGTAATAAGTGGGATTGATAAGTCCATGTACAGATGCTACAAAATCATGTTTTCTTTCTATAGACTTGTAGCATGGCAGTGTTTTACCCGCAAACATGTTGGTGTGTACGCCAAATGTGCTCTAACGCAGAGAGGCTTTCTCCATTGTGACCACTGTCTGAAGAGATCATCATGTGATAAAACAGGACCTGGGTACACTTAGATGTATCACAAGGGGATTTGAAGTGTGGGATGAAGCGATGGAGGCCATGTATCTGTTGAGCTTTGCAGAGTGTGTGAATCTACTCTCAGGGAGCGGTGCATTTGTTCCACCTCACTAAAACTAATATAAAATCCCTGAACTTACTTATAAGGGTCAGTTTTTGTCGAAATAGTTTTACATGTTTATTCAACTTTACAGTTATTTTGGAGGCTTTCATTTGTGGTGCAGTTGTACTGTGTAACTGAGGTGTTCATTTGATTCAGTCCATCCGAAAGGATTTAAATGAGTCGGACAAAACACGAGAAGAAGACGTCGTATTGTTGTCGTTTCTATTTTTGACCTCCTTCGAGTGTGTGACCTCCTTTGACATCTGCAGACAGAACGGGGGCAACGACCGCTTATACGTTTTTGACGGCGTCAAGTCAAAACCTCTTCTTCTGTGCCAACAAAGGCCCCGAATGAAAAGACATCTGTTTTGAACATTTACCGACCTGAAAATCAAGGCCCGAAGAAAGAGAACGAAGTCGCTTGCTTGTTGCAGCAGCTGTGTTCATCTTTAAATGGCTTTGGCATCGTTCATGGACTTCCACGCTCTACGTATGTGTGGAAGAAGGAGCGAGACGAGGAAACGGAAGAAGATCGCAGTACATTTCGGGTCTATCCGGAGACGTATTACGATCAAAGACATATTCCACTGTCATTGTTTTATCAAGTTATTGGGGCCTCTGATATACAATGCTTATGTACAATGTTTAAAACACCCCAATGAAATCCCCCCCCCCCCCAAGTACTGCCTCAAGCAGCACAAGCGCCTTTGGCAGCAATGAAATACTTCAGTCTTGATGCTGCAATGGTTCCTCTATCCTCCTTGAAGGACGTGTTTAAGCTCTATTAAGCAGCATTACGGCCGTGGTGTGAACAGCAAATTGAAGTTCTGCCACATGTTCTGGATTGGACTGCGGTCTGAATTTGGCTTTATGTTTCACAGGACTCGCTCTAGAGAAACATCCACCACAGCATGATGCCGCCAAACCATGCGTCAGGGTGGAGATGGCGTGTTGTTATGCTGACGTGCAGCATTTGGCATTTAGTATGATGGGCAAAAAGCTACATTTTAGTCCCATCAGGCCATGAAAACATTTCCTGCTTCAGTTTTTTTCAACTGCGCTTTTTGCTTTGCGAAGAATCGGTGTCTCCCTTCTCAACCATGGCAGCATGTTGTTTCCTCACAGTTGCTTAGGGCCCTTTTAGTGGTCTCCCTCACTCCTTAGCTTGAAAGTGTTCCGATATTCTTCCCCTGATTGGGTAACGTCATCGCTGATGAGCCTTTATGGTGCAGTTTTTGCACCTAAAACCGCTTCTCTTATCGACTTCCAACATTTGATCGCCATTCAAATTAGTACGCAACCTCCGATCAATCGGCTGCACCGGTGATGAATTAGGCATGTTGAAGTAAAGGGGGTGGGTGTTTAATCTGCTTCATATTTAAACTTCATTTTGTTCACTTTGTGTTACATCCAGTGTGATTTAAAGATGCAGGCAATCTATTTTAACTTCATATTTATTTCTTATTTGACTTAAAACTACAACAGTAGGACACCTGTAGTGTAGAACGCTATAATAGAGCGAGGACAGAGGTCAGTTGTATAATGGAAGACATCCGTCTAATTAGCAGCAGGCAGACTTTGTAGAGGTGAGAACAGGTTGATCTTATTTAATATGAATACACAGATTATCGCCTTATCAATGCTCAACAGTTTTCATGAGCGGTGAGGCTAATAACCATATGTTTACGCTACACAGCAAACAAACAAATCCTTCAAATTATTAAGAAATTCTTCTGGGCTGAGTTTGTTGCAGTGCATTCAGATGGATTAACTCTTTCACGTTAAGCATAATATCCTAATTAGTTTGATAATTTGTTGGATTAAGAGAGGCATGGCGCCCTGAAAAAAGGTAAATGACTTTTTACATATTTATTTTCTATTGTAGTAAAGTAGTTTGGAATACCTTTTTTAAATACATGTTTTTGTCAGTGTGACATACAAACACACTGAAACAATTTAAATGTAGTACAGATTTTTTGTTGCTTTTCTTAGTGTAGTGTAGTATTGTGTTTGGGTGCATGTGTGAAAGTGTGTCGTCTAAGTGTGTCATATATACGTATCAATATATGAAAAACTGGAATGTACAGATTGGTCCGAGGAGAAGGAGGAGGAGGTATAAATAATAAATATGTAAATAAATGGTAATAATAATAATATAAATAATGATAATTATAATAAAAAGGAAGGTTTTCTGTCGCTGTCTTTTAACATTAAATACAAAACAAACTCAGTGATCTTCATGGAGAACTGAGTTATGATTATGGGATGGCCCCATGCAGTGAAACTAATAATCGCGCACATCAGAAAGTGTCCAACTCTTGTTTTTCCGTGAACTGTGATTAGGTTTATGTTTAAATAATATAATTAAATCAAGTTTTTCGAGTTGATACATCACAACCAAAATGACAAAAATGTGTTGCAACTTTCAACACTGAAACCAGAGGTTTAATTATACCATAATTCATTTTATTCTAAAGAATGTAAAAATACAATAGCTAATGGCACTTTTTATTTACTCTGTGTTGATCATTAAACTGGCAGTTTAGCCACTCACCACGATTATAATATGTTCAGAAGTGCATCAGCGGCCAATTCATTTGGCAAATAGGAAATATGTTTTTCCAAGCGCAAAAATATAAAAAATACATAATATCATTTTGGTGACATACTGCACATTAAAATCCAAGAGAAAGAAGAAACCTCTAATAGAGATGTCACATTCATTCTGTTTCTATGTTCATAAAATGTGATGAAGACTTCTTTCAGCTCACCTGCAGTTGACCTCTCTGATCTGAATTTGAATCGATTCATGTATTCGAAATTCAGCACTTTGCAATTATGAAATAGAATTGCAATTGTTGTTATTTTCATCCTTGTGTGGAGAAAATACAATAATGGAAAGTATCATACCATCAGTATCACTGTAACTATAACTGTGCTAGCTGTGTGTGTGTGTGTGTGTGTGTGTGTGTGTGTGATCAGATTTAAAGTCACAGACTTTAACCCAATAAATAGAAGGACGTGATCATAAAGTTGCCATTCATTTGTACTGTACTTATCCACATAGCAAGATGCAGCAGAACATGTAACGTTCCTTTTAAATAAGATTGTGTATAGATTGTTTTGTCACTCTCAAACCGAGCTTGATGACTTTCTCAGGTGACTCATGGGTCATGTGAGAAAACAGCTTTGGACCGTTTTAATCGATCACTTTGTTTTTAGCTGCAGCTTGAACACCGTTGTCTCTTTTGCACTGGGCTTCCACAGGAACGCATACCCAGCTTTAGGCACATTTTATAAAACGTGCATTGATAAATAAAAGTCCATATTGTCCAAATTGACAACATTAGAATGTCCCTTGATATCAGCCGTGGAACCAAACTGTGTTGCAGTTGCTGTATTCCATCATTTTATTCAGGTGGGCCCTCCTGTGGTGAACACAATTGATTTTACATGAAAGAGGCCTGCAGCAGTCTTAAGAAGTGCAGCATTGCAGTCACATGTGTGCACAGCGGGGTCTCCGAACATTCTTTTGGCCTGTGATCTTGTTTTAGATGCAAACGCTCCTGTCAAGCTGTCATGTGATTTTCAGGCTCGTATTTACTCCTTTGTGAGAGCATCAAACGCATTTAAAAGTGAAAAAGGCTCCAAATATTCATTTCTATCACATCAAAATATCAATTTGGCCGTTTTAGAACTCTCCTGCAGCTCTTTCTGAGCTCGGCGTCTTTGCTTATGTTTGCATGTGTTTACGACTGAAATACTGATCCTGAATAACCAAAAAGCACCAGACACAGAATGGGATTTTTACTGCACTGAAGCTTTGCGAATGTACACAAAAAAACTTCCGCACACACACTTTTCTTTCACAAATGGGGGTCATTTTGAAATACTGTCTTTGGGGTAAATCTATTAGCTTTAAATGTTTGTGTAAAATGACATTAAAGGACAAAGAACCTTTTTAAACATGATTTCTTTCACCTGCTTCTTGTGTGAAGAGCAGTTTGGTAGCAGTTGCACCTCTGTGTGTTCAGTATTTCACATACACCGTCACGCTGTTTAGGTGACGCTACATGCTTCCTTGTATACCATCTGTTACACCTAAAGTGTTAACCATCATACATAATAACAGGGTTATTGTTATGTTGAGTCATATGCTAATAGTCGGCAATGCTAACCTCAGCAAAATAGCCGGTTTCTCCGTGTTTTACGATACACATTGATTTTTTTTTAAATTTGTCCCTCATCCTTTCGGTTACTCTCTTCCCGCCAAACGGCACTTCTTTTCTCAGTGACGAAAGACAGACGGAGAGGCCGCTCGGAGAAAAAAAAAAAATTCCAGAAGCGCTTCTCTCGTTCCCCCTCCTCTGCTCCCGCTGCTTTTTATGGTGAATTTGAGAGAAAACCAGAGAAGCGTCTCCCCCGTACACACTCCTCCGCACTCTCCTTCCATCCTCTCGCATCCTTTCGTTCACACGTTTCTTTATCCGCCCCGGTTTCTCAAGGCTACAAACACACATGTGGGGAAATGCGAACACGCAGGAGACACAGGCAAATATAGCAGAGCATGTCTGAATCAGTGGTAGAAAGAAGGTTGCATGGGCTGAGTTTTAGATATTTTACCAAAAAGTCAATAGACTGTAGACTTTTGAAGGCTAAGCTGAACTCCCTATTGGGTGCAGAAGCCGTGCAAGAACGCATTTGAAGATGTTTTTATTTCTTCTTTCCTTTAATCCTGTCATTTATTTTTCTTCCCCGCAACTAATTATCAAATATCTTGAAAGCACTAATTTGTAATGAGAAAGATTAAAGCAGACGTCAAATTCCATGTTTGGTGAGCACCAACGACGTAAAAAGAGTCTCGGAAATACTCCGTGTTGATTCCCTTTCGCTGTACATTTTTCAGGAATCTCACTAATTGTGGTAAAACTCTGGCGCAGCAGAATCTCACTCCCCGCTGTTAGAAAACCGCATGTCGTTTGGCTGCAAGTGTAA
>NW_027176361.1:8378980-8423980 GCF_023349555.1 Cebidichthys violaceus | reverse complement strand
CCCACCCACTCACCCCTCTCTCCTGTCCTTCCCCTCTCCACCCACATCATCTCACATCATGTCTTCAGTTCTTAGTCCTCCTCCCACACCTCTGCCTCCTCCTTCCCACTCACCCTCCAAAATGGACTCTCCCGTTGCATTCGGGAGCACCGGACATTCAGTGTCCCAGGGGGGTGAATCGCTGGGTGCGCTCCAGTTTTTCGCTTCGCACCTTCAGTCTCTCCCATCCGTCCATTCCTCCGGGATGATATGGAAGTTTCCGCCGCTGACGCACAGCTACCCGCAGTCTTCAGGCGACCCCGGCATCGTTGAGGGCAACCTGAGACCTTCTCATGGCACTGACTACGGCAACATCACAGGTAAGGCATGCCGCGCATTTTTGTGAACGAACTTATGATAAATAAGTAAATTTCATCCAGAGGCTGTCATAACTTTTTGAGAAGGAAGAAAACAACCTGAAACGATTTAAATGAACCTAATTTCCTCCCTTCGACAAAAAAACCCCTCAGGTTTAAACCCACATGTAAATTTACGGTACATGTGGGTTTTTCGTAGGTGAGCGACGCATTTCCCATTTCCTGTATGCAAATTACATTTTCACTTTTCACATTTTGTAACAGACATCTTTGCACTACTTTACACCATGTGACCTTATTTGACGACCAGCATACAGTCCAGAATTTCTGTATGTGCTTTGAGTTCATATGTGGGATTTCACAAGAATCGATTAGTGTTTCCGAATAAGAAGGTGATTCTGTCAGTGTGTGGTGTAACACTTTCCTGTCTGCACAGATAACAGTGATGTTTCTGTCTTGTCTGACTGTCGTAGTCAAAATGATCAAGCGGTTTAACAGTTCATCATGGAGCACTGACTTCCACTGTTTATTGTCCTTCCCCCTCTCATTTTCCCAGCCTCCCACGTTCAGTCTCCAGAAGCGGCATTCCTCTCTTCCACATCCCATCCTTCATCCCTCCATCCATCCAGAGCCCTCTGTCCCTCCAGCACTCCATCCCTTCATCCATCCTTCCATCTTCCCTCTCGTCCAACTCACTTTTCCAGCCAACATTATGAGGCAGAAAAGATTGCCCCATACGATGTGACCCAAAATGTAAAGATTGAACAAACCAATCTGAACCAATCACAGCTTCAGGTAAAGTTGTTATGACCACTGGAAACAATGTGAGCAAATTTAAAACATATTATAGCAAGTTTGTGTTCATGCATCCAGGATAGTTAGGTCCATTATGGGTTAAACTCATAGATAATCTGGTTGCTATATTTAAGAGAAGAAAACCTTCAGTTGACGCATTTTGTTGATTTTCATTTGATTTGATTGATTTTAGCCACAAAACAACATTTTGTTGTGTACTTTGGTTTATTATCCAACAACTAATTGGTTTAGTGCTAGTAAATATTAGCATGCTAATACGATAAAGTAAACGCTAAACTAAGATGGTGAATGTGGTAAACAACACACCTTACAGAAGCCCAAAACGGACAACTTTCAAACATGTATATAATACCGCTATCTAGAGAACGGTATTCCTTTTTAATATCGTCATCGCGATAACAGCGTTTAAAAAAAGTCTAAATCATGTCCGTTTAGGGTTTCCGTATTACCTGCAAAACAGCATGTTAGCATTGTGAGCATTTGTTTCGCTTTCGCTATATTAGTAAAGAAGGACTATTCCGTTGACTGCTTGAACATCTAGATTCTATTGGAAGTATCCAGGCCAACGTCATCTGTTAATGTAAAAACAAGACATTGTGCTTTTCAAGCTCTTCTTCATGAACAACCACTGCATCTCAGAAGCCACATTTTCAGAGTCTCTTCCATCAACAGAGACTAGGTTCTGTGGGGGGGGGGGGGGGGCAACACTCGCTACAGCTGGAGAAGCTGTGCATAAGCTGTGGGCTGACACCTAAATGGATGTTTGTCGAAAGATTACGTTAGCTCCAACTGCATTTTGGTTTCTAAAACCACAGTCTTCACCTTGGTTTGTATTTTTAGACTCGTTGAATGGTTGTAGTGTATATATGTGACAGATTTGGAGTTGGTGAAAGGCATGTTATTCACCTTCAACAGAGCTGTACACTTCTCATGGACCTATCTCTCTATTTGATGCACAGAAATGAAATGGAAATGGAAGTGTGGCAAATCCAACTGACCAATACTTTTTTTAGGTCGCTGACTAAATACTTCAGCTTTGAGAACGTTAATTGTTCATACACTACATTTTGCTTTCTCACTTTTGCCTTTTCTTGTGCTCCTACAGCAACAAGCCTCTCCAATCTTCACTGGAACTCCATTTCCCAGTATCCTTCACTCCAGCAGAGGTCAGAAGAGGGGTCGGTACACTCCTCAACCGCTCCTCGATCCCGTTCGTAGAGGGACGGGTCTCTACTCCTCCATATCATCTCTCAATCGCAGAGAGGAGGAAACCACAGGTGGAGCAGAGGAAGAGGAGTGTGTTGTGTTACCGTAAGTAAAATGTTGCTTTAAATCTTGATCGTTTGTTACCTTAGCATTGGTTAGCATGGTATCTCAAAAACAGGGTGAAGAGTTAAGCTGTGGGCCAAGGAATTTTGTTCAATGTTTTTTTGTTGCAGATCTGGATCCATGGTATTGGTTATTACCCTTCCCACCCTCCTCTTTCCTTCTCTCCAGGTACGTCAACGTGGGTCATGATTTCCAGGCAGAGCTTCCTCCATGCTTTGTGGATGTGGAAGGGTCAAGGGTGCGGTCACCGGAGGAGGGATCTCCAAGGGAACAATTGCTCTGGAAACCGTGGGACAAGCTGGAGGAGGCTACCAACTTACAAGACCAAGGTAGACGGCACGCTAAAATATTTATTTACAACCCAAAACTTTTTTTAACAAACCAGCTTTGGAGTAATAATTGCACGGAAAATGCCGGCGAATTCTCAGTTCTTCAACATTATAATTGACTGATTCAGGGTCAAAGCTTCAGCGACTTGATGGAAGAGGAATCACATTTTCTAGTGTACCTATTATAACTGTTTGATAGAGACACTTTTATTAGGCCCCAGATGGAAGACCCTGAAAATATAAACTAAAATCAGATCCTTGTCTATAATGCTCCCTGCTGAAAAGGCTCATGTTTTGTGTTTGTGTGTGTGTGTGTGTGTGTGTGTGTGTGTCTGTGTGTGTGTGTGTGTGTCCACAGTGGAGCTGCTGTTGTCCATGTGTAGTTCCAGCTGCGTACCAGGAGGGGGCAGTAACACAGAGCTGACTCTGCACTGTCTGCACTACTGTCAGGGCAACACAATGGTAAGCTGTGCAGAGGGGAATATGTTAGTCCTGTCATTTCTTTAATCTTCACTAATTCTTTTACCACTCACTCATTCAATCCCTTTCATCATTCCTCCATCCATCCATCCACCGCGACTCACTTCCATGCATCACTACTCACCTACTCGTTCTCTGTCATCTCTTCCTACCTGCCTTTCTTTCTCACTCATCCATATCCAGTTCATTCTCCTCAGAGCCACTGCATGCCTCATCTGTCTGTTCTGTGCCTCCTCCGTCCCTCTCTCCTGCTCAGGCCACACTGGACCTGCTGCTGTTCTCACAGCCCTCGCCAACAGGAGACTACCACTACTCTGGTAACCTTTCACCTTTTGGCCTCTCTCTTAACTCTTGGGGTTCCCTATGCATGTTGAGGGTTCACTCCTAAATATTCACCTGCTGTTCAGACAGCTCTTTGGCTTGATTATGGGTATTCAAACGCAACTTTGTCAAATTCAACCAGGACAGAAATAGGAAGGGAAGTGAGATGAACTTAAATGTGTTGCAGTGAAGGCAGATTGGTGTTTCTCTGCAACAGCCAACAGTTGTATGAATTTCAAAATGTGACTCAGCAAAGGACTAGCCGTTCCCAGTGCTCCGTATGGACAATAGTAGCCTTTGTAGAAGCCCAAACCTCCTGCCTCTTTCATCCCGTGCAAACTCCACTCTCTCTCTCTCTCTTTTTGTTTCTTTGGTGCATTCAAGTCCACCAAGAATCACGTAAAGTACAGAGTACACATTGTTCTGCATACAGCGTTCACTTAGGTGGGTGTATTCCTGTAGACAGGGGTAGTGTTAAAGGTATTGGGGCCCCTGACAACAATTTAACAACATTCTAGATGTCTTAAATCCCAGGTATATATATATGTGTTGTCCTCAAATAACTTGTGTATCTGTATTTATCAACTCTTCTCCCTCCCCCCACCCTCTTATATCTCTCTCTCTCTCTCTCTCTCTCTCTCTCTCTCTCTCTCTCTCTCTCTCTCTCTCTCTATCTCTCTCTCTGTAGGTAGTGATTGTTGGACAGACAGTGAAAAGAGTGTCTTCAGTGCAACTCTGGGAACTTACGGAAAAGACTTTTCACTCATACATAAAATGGTATATCTATTATTCACTGCTTGTGCTTATGCAGCATTTATTTTAATGGTGGTCAGCCATTGAGCCAGTGTTCTGTCAAATCAACACACGGAATAGAAAAAGGAAAGCATTCACGTTCATTTGGTCCACCGCTGCACCACTTAGTGGTTGTTTTTGGTCTTATGCAACTATGCGATTACCAAAAGTGCACCAGCACCTTCACTGTGCAGCTAACTAAGTGAAAAAGGCTGCATATTGTCACCTGTTTCACAAAATGAGCGCTCATAAACTCACTCCCGACTAAAAGGCTGGACGTGCCAGATTATAGTTTATATGTGGCAACAGTACGTTTCAGCTTGATTATGTTTTCTGAAATGTGTCGGCTAATATATTTGGACTCAAGCTGAGGCAGACATGGGACAAGTTACACTGTCAGGTTGTTTTTTGTAGTGCTAAGTATTCACTATCTGTGTGTGTGTGTGTGTGTGTGTGTGTGTGTGTGTGTGTGTGTGTGTGTGTGTGTTGCAGGTGAGGACTAAGACTGTGTGCCAGTGTGTTGAATTTTACTACCTGGGCAAAAAGCTTCAGGACAAGCAGAAGAAACAGAGGGAGGAGGAGAACAGAGAAGCATTGATGGAGCAGCAGAAAAATGTAAGAAACACTGGAAAGAAGTGTTAAAATCTTTTTGCCTCTTGTCAAGATGTCCCAGCTGATCCAGGGAGTCTGGTTCCCCACTGATGTCCCTGATGTTTCTTTTATTTTGCGTTTTAATATTAGCCTTTTGCTTCTCATCCTCTTTCGATCCTTCTCTTGTTTCCTGTTGTTGTCGTCCTGCAGTTATTTGTCTATTCCCATGGTATTCTATGGCCTCCACTGTGCTATGCATCCGCATCTCTGACTAATAGATTAGAAACAGAATAGTGGGCTATTGGGGTATTTGGAGTCTTGTGTAATCAGTTAAATGCTGTTTATCCGGCGTGGAATGCAGCTCAGCAGCATAGTTTCTTACAGTTGGTCCTGTTCTCATAGATGACGCCCATCTGTCAGCCAGTAGACCGACAGTTTGGCCTCGAGGCGGCAGTTCCTGTGCCCTCATTGGCCAGCTTCTTCCCCTGCAAGCTGTGTGGCAAGTAAGTAGGACCAATTACACAAAGCTCTCTGCGTTTGGCTTCAGAGCACACCAAAAAATAGTTTAGATTTTCAAGTCTTCTTTTCAAACCAGTCTTCCCTCTCTCCTCGCTCCAGAATGTTCTATAAAATCAAGTCCCGTAACGCTCACATGAAGATCCACCGGCAGCCTCAGGAGGATTGGACCGACAGGCGGCTGCAGCAGCAGCTCCTCACCCAGCGTCTGGCTCTCAGTCGCCCCACCAACCTCATGCCCTCCCCAGGCAATAACCTGCTCCCGCCCCAGGCAGCCGCTCTGACCTTTCCCTCTTCTGGCCACAACACAAATGGAGACAATGTCCATAACCTTGTAACCAATAGCAACGCCATCACTCCCAGTAATGGCAGAGTCCTAGATCCCAGCGCTGCGGTAACATACGGCAACATCGCTGCTTCAAACTCTCGTGTAATCACCAATATCGATGGCGGTGACTCAAACCAAACAGAGCCCACCACTGTCTTACCTCTCCACCAATCATGGGGCTCATATGGACACGGCCCCGACCCCACGGTCTTCTACTGCAACACAGAAGGGAAAGACTCTGTAGGAGCTGGGACAGTGGGGGGGAAAGAGGCAATCAACTGGCAGTAGTTTTTAACTCTCCCAAAGCCATTACCACCACTGAGACTCACCAAAGGTGTGCTGTTGTTGTTGTTTTTTATTCAAACTAAATTCAAACAAAAACTTCAGTACTTTTTCAAATATTTCAAGGAAACATCATCACAATTTGTGTATGTATTGTTGTAAAATGTGTATTTAGATGTGTTGCATATTTAAATGTTTCTTATGCATTTTACATTTGAATAAAATCTATAACCTCATGGTAGTTTTTGGTGTTTCTTACTTCTGTAAAACCTACATGGATTAAACAAACAAGATAAAACATGTACATGTTTTGGCTTTAGAGGTGCTGGTCGGCATGTTTTTTAATGTTCAGAGAGAGCCAGGTCTTTTTGCTAACTTAAGCTAACTGTCTTCTGGGCGGTATAGCTTCAAATTAACAGTTTGTTTGCAATTACTACATTAAAATGTCCCAAGATTTCCACCCTCTTTGTCGAAACTCTGCACACAAAAATTAAAAACATAGAAAAAACAAATTACATCTCCAGCAAAAGCAAACACTTCATTCAGACAAAATAAGAGAGTGTTTTTCATCTTCTTATCTATCCTTCAGGAAGAAAGTGAAAGTGTATTTTCCAAGACATGAAACTATTCCTTTTAACTGCCACACAGCCCTTTGGAAAAGTGAGGTTGAGCCAAATTGTCGTCACTTTCCAATAATGTCCGCATTCGGAAAACGTTCCTCACAAAGGTAGCCAAACATGAGCACACACACATTCACACACACACACACACACACACACACACACACACACACACACACACTCACACTCACGTAGTTGGCACAACGATTTCAACACACAGCTTGTTGAAAGCTTTTGATATAACACCATAATGGGCTAATATTGACCTTGGTAGACCATCTCCTCTCTTACAGCGGTCTGTGTACTCGTGTGCCCACCTGTTGATGGTTAACTACTGCGATCGTGTGTGTTTTTGTGACTGTGTCCTGGAAGATGCCGGGAAAGAGGCATTGTGACAGTGTGTGGGTTGCCTCTACAGTGGCTGTAAAGAGAGTAGGCCTGCTCAATTCATATTGAGGTTGATCTAATATACAGAAAATAAACAAAAGCACACTTAAGGATGATTTGTGTTGACAAAAACCCCCCCAGAAACAAACATACAAATTCCAAAAGATGCATAAACAGCATCCTGAGTACATCTTCTCTTCTCTGTCATGTTTAATTACAATTAACCTGCACTGATTCATCAGTTATACATTAGTCCATTTGCTGGCTCAGGTGCAACTCTCAAGGCGGTGCGTATTCTTTGGTCCGGTATCTTTATGGGTGTTACTGCCACTGTGATAGCGATAACAGTGTTTGTATGGTTGTGTAGTACGTCTCTTTGTTCATGCTCATATAATGTGCCACGTGTCCTTCAAAGTATCCTTTTAAAAAAAAAAGTAAACCTGTAAGTAAACAGGTCCGTGGATGTGTGTTTGACTGCTTTATGTATTTGTGTGTGTGCACATCCCTGATAAAAGTTCACAAAGGCCTATAAATGGTTCCTCCCCTTGACAAAAGTCCACCATGTCTGGCACAGTTTGTCTGCCCTCGTTTTTCCGCCCGACACTTTTTTTTCTGATTCTTTCAAAATATAGAGCAAGAGGCATGTCAAGATGACATATGTGCTCAAAGAGTGTCTTTTCTTGCTCTGGGGTCCACAGCCTCCTGATTTACTAGTTTTAACTTCCCAGAGCTATGATAAGCTGTGACGACCTTGTCTTTTAAATGCTTTAATTAATCGGAAAGTCTTCACTTTGCACCAAGCAGGAAGAAATCAGAGGGGAAGTGGTTGCCAGCAACAGTCCTGAATATTGGGCTTTTTTTTCAGCGAGAGAGAGCGTAGATAAAGGGGGAGAGGGATACCAGACCAATGGTGGTGAGGGAGACCAGACTAATGGGGGTGAGGGAAAGAGGGGAACGGGCAGAGAATAAACAGAGCAGTTACAGAGCAGTGGCCATTCACCTATTCATGCTGAGCAGCTCTTTGCCAGTTGACTGAGCTCATGCCCTGCACCACAACCCATCCCCCCCTTTCTCTCATTTGCTGCTTTTCCTTTGTTTTTCCCCATAGACAAGAGTGGTACCAGCAAACAAAAACAGCGTTTTAATTAATTCCACTGTCGAGACAAGGGTATGACGCTCAGCAATGCCACACTAATAAATCAGCACTTTTTTTTTACGTTATAAGGGGAAGTATTGTTGACAATGACTGTGTCTTATTAGTTAGACAGCTACTGTACATTCTTATCCAATATATGATCTCATTCCTTCCTAATACTACACTGCATGTACAATTGCAGGAATGTCCTCTTTTGGCACATTAAAGTACACATAAGAGGCTAGCAACACGGTTGTCCTTATCTCACTGAGAAGTAGCCGACTATGTCAAGAGTGCTCAGAGTACAAACTAGCAGCCATTTAGCGACACTAAGCACAATTGCTGAACTCGTGGAACTGTAAAAGAAAGCAAGTCAGAGTGACATGAAATTACCGTGAACCTTGACATAACGATTCACTCCCTTTTACTTTTAGATGATAGAACTTCATCACCCGGAGAAAAAAGTAGGAGAACTTGCTTTGCCCTCCTTTGACAAATGAGTGTGTGAATGAGGTTTTCATCACTCGTGAGATACTCTACATGGAGGCCCACTGCTGTCATTGACACAGTTGGAGGTCGGGCTCTGTTATGTTATAGTTGGCACAGCCCTTGCATTATTATGGGAACTTTAAAGTTTATTCACTATGCCTCTGCTGCTGACTCTTGATGTCTTGTGGCGGGAAAAGGCATCTGCAAAAGCTATGCAAGGCCTAATATGTGATCTATAAGTAGCTGCACTCATAGGTTGGTACATGCAGCAGCCTCTATAGTGGTGCTGTCAGCTGACTTATTTGCATATTAGGTCAGGCACTGTTAAACATGTTATCACTGTTAGCTTTTGTTTTAGTTGATACACTGGCTTGTTTTAATCACAGCAAACATGCAATCTTTTTTATTGAGGAACAGGCATAAAAAGCTAAATTAGCATGCTAGAAATCAGCGTCATAGCGGAACACTGTTCTGTTCTACAGGTCCCTGGAGGAGGTTAAAAGACCACTTGGATGGTACATGTTGACCCCCACCAAACACCCTTTGACATTTGTGCACCGTTTTATGTATGTGAAATAACATCGGAATTAATATTGAGTCTGTTATGTGGGGAAGGAGCCCCATAAACGTTCTTATGAGAGGTCCCATGTGGCCTAGCTACGCACCAGCACTGGTGATGGGACTCTTGCACGCAGTGGTTGGCCCACTTGGCACGACTGAGAGCCCACTTGTTGCTTCTAAAGGAGGTGTGTGAGAAACTATGAGAGCATGGCATTAATCACAACCTTTAAGAGACCGCCTGAGAGAGACGAGGAGTGTAAGTGGCAGAGGAGGAGAGAGAGCAGTATGATTAAACTTCACTGAGAGAGCGAGTGTGAGGTAATCGGTAAAATAAATAGGTCAAAGTAAGGACAAATCAAAGGGCATTTGAACTGATCAGCAATCCCAATACTACTGTAACTAAGATTAGGTCTGTGTGTCCAACTATCTCTTTTAAATACGTATACATCACTGACCCCGGCCATCAGTCTGGTTGATTTCGAAGGTGTCCTCTCATGAATGTCACTAACACAGACTCTGTTATCTGGATGCGATAAGTGAACAAACAAGAGTTGAGAAACAATCAGAGTGTACCTGTGTCATGTGTGTCTGTGCGTGTCACTAACGTCTGTCATTACGTCACTACATGTGAAAAGAAAATTGATGTTCTGTTTTCCAGCTTCAGAATGTGCAAATTTCTTTCTGGTTTAACTTTCGATTTTCACCGAAATCATCACAATAATAATACGGTGTACTTCCCCTTTAAATGAGGGAAGGGTTGAATGCTTATTTGCAGGTTAGGATCGGTGTTAGAATAAGGAAGTAATGAAAGAATTGCCTCAAGCAACGTTCTCGTCTGTGTAGTTGCATGGTTCCTGGGATGAAAGTATAGTTGTCTATTGTCCACTTTACAAAGCAGGACTACAAAGAACCATTTTAAGAGCCTGTAATCAAATCCTGTCCTTTTCAGCTGTTCCCTGCACCAGTTTTTTCCTTTCTTTTCACACTGTGCTCCACAATATTTACTTTAACTACTCACTTTTCCTCTCTTCTTTTCATTGCGTTTCACTCTTGTTGAGGAGTTTACACAATCCAGGATAAATGTTTAGGATTAAGTTCATATCGGTTATTCTGATGTAGGTTGTGGACAAATTGTAACAGTTTTATGAATCCTCAGTAGATGTAAATCCATTATGAATCTATCAGTGTTAAATGTATCCTTCTTGTGTTGAACTGCATGTTTCTCTGTTGACAAAATTACACAATGCATGTTCAACTGACCTGCTATGCACTGACTAAAGGACTCACTATTTAGCAATGGATTGCAATTAATTAGAAGTATGCCAACTGAACAACGCCTCCTTTCCCCTTTCCTCTCCTTTTTAATCAATATCAGTTGACAGCAGACATTTTGACTCGTCCTCACATAAAAAGCAAAAGTTCCACCTACACTATTGATGATGCTGTTTACCAGATCGGGAGCATTTCATATTACCTCTCAATGGCTCTCAACATGGCGAGAGCTCACTACTGCAGCTTTAATCTAATTAATTACACCTTTGCTTACCCAGCAGTCAAAAGTATATCTGCAATGTGAGTTAGTAGATATCTTGAAATACAATGTCTACTAGTAAGAATGTGGATATATTTATTTACCATACTAAAGACACATATGAGTATACAATTTTGCATAACAGAAATGCTATTATAGATATCTAAAAAGTAGTCAGTGTGTATCTAATCAATGTTAAACCGGCTTGCCCTACATGGTGTTATGCTAGTCTCGAGCTCTTTAAATACTACCGCTCGTTGCGCGCTGCCATGTTCTCTTCTGTGATTGGCTGAGAGCAGAAGGGGCGTGTCTGGTTGCGTCATATCAAAGAGAGGGATGAAAGCTTATGTGTGTGAGTGAGAGAGAGAGAGAGAGCGAAAGAAAGAGAGAGAGATTACTAGGGAGTATGAGGCAGGCGCAGTAGAAGACTTCCATATCCAGGAGACGGAGACAGACGGTGCCAGCTGCTAGCTAAGTTAGCCACAGTAGAAGACAGTTAGCAACTAGCTTCAGAGTCCTAGCGCCTCCGTAACATATGAGGGACTGAGTGTGCGTGACAGCGTGCGTGTCGACGCTTTCAGCGTCCGCTCGGCCGTCCCGAAGTCACTCCGTGTGCCTGTGTGTGTGTGCGCGCGCGAGTGTTTGTGTGTGTATATATATATAAAGTCCCCTATCTCCCTCTTCGGAGCAGCAGCGTGTCCGTGTCCGTGTGTGTGTGTTAGCAAACGCACACATAAACACTCTGATACTCGACTGTTTACATTCGGTGTCCGGTTACTACCAGCGGATTCACATCCTTATTGACACCGACAGAGCACCAGCATGTGAGTACTGATGGGTAACGTGTGTGTACGAGTATGCATGAGTCCTGTATATGTGTGTGTGTGTGTGTGTGTGTGGCTGTCAGTGCATTTGACTTAAAGACAAACCGTTGCCCCCTTTTTCTTCCGAGAGTGTGTGAACGGCTCCACGCGGAGCCTTGCTTTGTGTCCGTCTGTCAACGTGCATGGTGAGCGATGTTGTGTTAGCGTGGTGAGTCCTGTCACAGTTGCTTTACAACTCGTGCGTCTACCCCGAAGCAAGCTGTGTGCATGGACAACTTGTTTAGAAAGTGGCTTTTTACCTTTGCTAGCTCCACTTTTTTTCTTTTAGCTGAATTGTGCACACGTGAAACTTGCTACTAATCATAGCAGAATGTAAACGCGGGGTCAAAAGGCTCTCAGGTTGCTGAATACAATGCACTTTTTGTTTTAGTGTGAGTTTGCAGCGTTGCAAAACATGCAGCAATGACTGCTTCTGTCACGGTTTACCCACTGCTACTTTTAACAACTTTAATGTGGATGGTGAGGTAAAATAATATGGGGCTTCTTTTTACCAGATAAATTACATTATTTACATGACAATCCTGGTATTTAGGAGAGTAGAAGGCACCGTAATAGGACCAACATTTCCCCTTTTTAGAGAAAGGCATAAATCTCTGTTTTCATGTTGGAACTTGTACTTTGCACAACAGGCGTTTTTTTTCTTGTAAGATGCACACTCAAAGGAGCTTGTAACTGAGCGTGCAATGGCCTGATTTCCCCCACAGGTTTTCTGTGTTGCAGAGTTTCAATCTTCACCTTTGAACCTGTGTGTGTGTGTGTGTGTGTGTGTGTGTGTTTGTTGTGAGAATCATTTGACTGTACAGTTTGTCCCATCCCAGAGCAGGGGGAGGCCCTGTGGGAGTGCTTTTTTCACAGTATTACACTGAATCCTACGGCGGGGCTGTGATCTGCAGGTAGAGAAACGCTGTCGTCTGCTCTCTTAAAGTGACTGTGGTGGCCTTCATACCTGGAGTGCTTGATGGACATGTGCCGTTCACTCGTTCGCCTTGATGATATTACTTGTTGCAGTAGTGCCAAGGTAGTAGACTAAAAATGCTCAAGGCAACTGGGACATATCCATCATAGTTTTATGACAATGATACAGAGGTGTCAGGGCTCTCTTTTGCATGAACTTACATTTCACATCTTCTATCATGGCAGGTGTTAAACGCAGACGGGGGCACCGGGGGTGAGATTGAATAGCTGTGTCCCTGGCACTTTCATTCTACAAATTACCTTCTAAAGGGCACGACATAAAGAGTATTTTTGTTCACTTTGTCGCACTTTAGCTCAAGTGTTCGGTGGTGTTTCGGTGAAGTATACTGCCAGTATACTACTGTGCTTGTAGGCATGAATAAAATGACTTCTCCATTACGTTGACCAGTCCTTCAGCTGCTTCTTCTCTTGAGGTTTTGTGAGGTCAAAGCGGGTCTGGTAGTAATCTGTCACTTGAGAAGCTCTCGTGCTCTTTGCAGCCCCTCACCCACATTAGAGCACAAGAACTGCAAGGTGTACAAGTGTTCAAAACCAGCTACACATGACTCCTCTTGGTCACCTCCAGTTATACGGAGGGCACAAGTTTTCACAGACAATTTCTTATGCAGGAAGGTGAAACCAAAGCAAGCTTTTTAATCAAGAATTGACATTTTTAAGCTTTCCTTTTCACAGAAGAAGTACCGTTTGGCTGACTGTAGCCCGTAGGCTGGTTGAAGGGTTTTATGGGACATTGCCCTCTCACCCAAATCCTCTGGAAGGTCTCTGGTCAAGAACTTTCTCCTTTTACTAAATGTAAACACTTTTCTTGAGCAGAGACACAAAAAAGACAAAGAAATGTCCGTCACAAAGATAACATGTTAAATCATTTCCTGGTTTTTACCATTCCAGTAAAGATGTGAAGAAGGGTCTAGGACGACAGCATGCACTTTAAAATGAAATCTTGTGTTTATCCTAAAGAAGCAGCAGCAGCAGCAGGAGACTGGGGCATCTTGTTGACTCAGCTGGTAAAGTGTCTGAGTGACGGTGAGAGTCAAGTTTCATTTGCCTCCAATAACCCAGTAAATGTACCACAACTTGTACTTTGCTAGTTATTTTTTTTTTTTTACATTTGCTGACGTTGCAATGTTCAAACGAGTAACATCTTCTGAATGGTTAATGATTTAAAGACATTTGTTGCAAATCAAAAATGGTCCTTTTCCAGGTCCTTTCCACCATTTCTTGTTTTGGTCTTTTCTGCAGAGTTCCCCAGACTGCTTGTAAATCCGATCTACCTTTCCAGGAGCTCGACACGCTAACCTTTGTGCCACCGCTCCCACTTTTTAGTCCAGGCTTTTGATTTTGTCTACACAACCCGCCGTCGGCCGCGGGAACCTTGTTCCTGCTATCTGAGCATGTCCTGCTGTTGATAATTGGCAACCTAAAACTGAATTCCTGCACTCTTCCGTGCAAAGAATGACTTCAGTTTTATAGTTGCTGACAGTCAGGCTTGTACTGCTTTACTCAGTCTATTACTGCATAGTCTTGGAGGGATTTAAGTCATCTTAAAGGAACTTTCAGGGAATGATATGAGGACAGAAGCTGATCTTTGCTGATCTCCTGTTTGGTTTGTTTACATTTTGAGAACAACTCACTGGAAATTGTTTCAATCGGCACAGAAGGAGTGATGCTGTGTGGCTGCAGTGAGTGTCAGGACAGTGATGGAGGTTGGCGACGGTAAAGTGTTTGATGAAACACTATAATTAGCTTAGTCCACGGCTTAGAGGAGTAATGTTGTTCACCTGCTAGCCGTGCTCTGTATTCTTACCTCACCTAAAACTATATGTTGATACAGTAAAAACGCCCTGTCAGACAAGAAAACTCGCTGCAGGATATTGTGTGATGCTCTTTCTTTTAAAGCGGTTTGTTCCCTGCAGTTTGGCGCGTGGCAAGACTCTCCCAGCTCTAAGTTTTAATGCTGGACTCCAGGCAAGGAATGTCAGTTATCCCGGGAATTCACTTTAAAGTGACAGAGAAATCTCTCTTTGTGATGCACGATGCAGGGGACATCAACAGGGAAGGGGCTATTTCGACAAAATATCAAAGTACATTTATCTTAACTTCTTGGCAGTCCTGTGTTTTCAGGAGGGTGTTACACAATATTACTCACCCCTTAGTCATAGAGAAAGTGTCACCTCTTGCTGCAAAGGATGAAAAGCTAGATCCTCTGTTGTTGCACAAATGCTGGCAGATAGCCAGTGTATTGATTTGCCCCGTGATCAGTCAGTCAATCAAGGCAAAGTAAACGCCGGAGCTGTGTGTGTTTGTGTGTCACAACATCGGCGGCAGCGTTTGTCAAAACAGAACGGAACTTTGATGTCCAGGTTAATGTGTGAACCAGAAGTCACCTCGTCCTCAGTCTCAGGTGGAGACTGAGGACTGATGTGTGTCAGACAGAGATACGCTGAAGGCTGAGAACTGTTTTGGTTATTTAGGAACGTGTGTGTGTGTGTGTGTGTGTGTGTGTGTGTGTGTGTGTGTGTGTGTGTGTGTGTGTGTGTGTGTGTGTGTGTGTGTGTGAGAGAGAGATTTTGGCTTCCCAACTATAATTTAATTCATTCCTTGTTTTGTGTTGCAGCAGCTTTGAAACCGATGTTCAGCAGTGAGAGGGGTAGAGAGGTCGTACACTAAAGTTTAGTTTAACTTTCTCACAGCGCTCTGCCTGTAGCAGAGACAGTCAAACAGTGTGGTTTGTTGCCCACCGATTCAAATCGCAACTTGTTGAGAAACAGCCAAGCCCTGAACAGAAATGAAATGTGCCTCTACTACCGAAAACACTTTCTCACTGCTTAATCTCGCTACTGAAAATGAAGTTTGAGGTTCCTACCTAAACGTTTGCAACGAGCCTTCGCATTGAACGTCGTGTAACTAAATGCTGTTGCTGAATAACTTCAGCCAGACTTCTGGCCCTCTGGTCTGAATTGTTTCTGTTTCCTGTGGCGCTCCATGACCACGGCGACATAACTCTTTGAAAGAGATGTTTCGGAACCTTTTTGTGGCGTCTTCGGTGAAACTGAGGTAAATCATTGATTTGAACTTTGTTTGAGTCAATCGTTGAACATTGTTGGATGGGTCGTTGGTATCTGAAAAAGAAGATGACCCCGTCTGACCCTGTTTATCCTTGTCAGGCTCGATCAAACACAAAGGTCACATTCCTGTGTCACAGATGATAGCGACCCTTTGAAAGGTCTCCTTAGGGGAAACTCTGCCACAGAGTTCTGACTTCAACATATCGGCTAGACTTCACAAATATCTCTGCTTAGGATTAGTTTGTTCAGGATTCCGTTCCCTTCATTGTGAAGCAGGGGAAACTGATCCCGATGTAATCCATCTCAGAGAGATTTCCTATGTGTGAGAGTTGTGTGTGTGTGTGTGTGTGTGTGTGTGGACAAAGCAAGAACAGTTCTTGGAACGCTTGGATTTTCTCTTGCTGTTGATGTAGCTTTTCTGTCACAGTTTAGAGCTGTACACCGATCGGCCCCATCAGATGGCACGTCGGGATTAAGAGACGATGACTGATGGAGTTGTATCTGAATCAGCACTACGTAATAAAGCTACTGTCGTTGAGGTGGCAGCCACTAGGCGGGTGATAAGGTGGATATTTATGGCAGTAATCACTGTTACTACTATCTTTTACTGATGACGGTAGAAATGTGGGGCGTGATAACGTGCCGTTCATTCCTGCTTTATCAGGCAGAGCCGCATGGAATGAAAGTTGAATTTTATTGCATTTTCACTCAAGTGGTATTGATTTTGTTTTTAGTAAAAACTGGCGATGCTGGCGTTGGCGGTGACGTGATCGTCTGAGAGCACTGAACCGTGAGTGGAGTTTGGTCTTGTTTTTTTTTCAGTAGTGGTCCGTGTCACTGTTAATCATGAGTCAGCGTTGTGTCACTGATCACATGGTCATTTGTTGTGGCTCAGTAAGGAAACTTTTCATCAGTGTGAAAGCCGAGATAGGATCGTGTTTATCTTCTCTCCTTTTATTTCTAAGTCTGAATCCTGCAGAAGAACGGTTTTATTTCTGAAGCAGTCAGAAAAGGAGATGAACCAGCAAAGATATATTTTGGCACGAAACCAAAATTGCCGCCACAGCTCGAGTGTCCCCGCCATTTGACAATACGTTCATTCCACAATTCACCTTTGACTTTGCCTTCAGTGAACCTCTTGCTGTGTCGCGTTTTACTGTTGGCTTCATCCGTCGGTGTAGGGAAGCAGGAAGAAAAGAAGGAAGGAAGTGAGCTACATCTCAGAAGCGTTAAAAGGTTTCAAAAAGAGAGTCATTCCTTGAACATTAGGAATGGTATACTTCCTGTTTCTGGGTGGATTTTCAGTCCTTAGATCAGCTGTTTACCACATGGCATATTACGAATGTGAGAATCATCACTGCAGGGCCACAGTGTCTGGAAGATTTCCAGCTTTGAGGAGATCAAAGAACATTTTAGATTACGGGCCACATCGTAACTGAACCATCGTCAGAATACATGCTGGTATAAACATGTGTGGTGGCGTGACTATCTCTGTTATTGGATGTGTTTCAGCTAAATGTCTCCTTTTTTATGAACCGATTAAAGGAATGTTAGTTTCAATTTGACACCCAAACAGGAGTTCTGCTTGACTGTAGTAGAGCTCGAACGCTAGGTTATTGTAATATGTAGATACAAATGTCGTCTTTATTGGGGCTTTAAGAGGAATTAGCAGATAATAGCTCAATCTGTCTGGTCACCATATCCACCTGCTAATACATTGTGTATTTTTTAATCAGTGACCATATTTATAGTACACTTTAGAACAGATATACTTGTCTGGTAAGAAGCTGTGCTTCAGCTTTATTTGAGAGAACTTAATACAGGACACAGGTGGTATTTGACCAGTTTTTTTCCCATCTGCTTTGTCCTGTCTTTTTTCCCGTCTGCTGTTGTCTCCCTGTCTTATTCAGGCCTTGGGAAACTGTATCTGTTACAAAAGTGTGACGCTGTTGCTTTTGTGTAGACGCAAGATACGGCTTCAGCCTGAGCTTCCACTGCGTACAGGCTTCAGACGGTCGTTAACCGTCTGGGAGAGAGAGAGAGAGAGAGAGAGAGAGAGAGAGAGAGAGAGAGAGAGAGAGAGAGAGAGAGAGAGAGAGAGAGAGAGAGAGAGAGAGAGAGAGAGAGAGAGAGAGAGAGAGAGAGAGAGAGAGAGAGAGAGAGAGAGAGAGAGAGAGAGAGCTTTGGCAGACATGTTTCAATGGGTAATGAATAGGAGCCTTTTTTTTTAGTTATGCAACTAAATTAGACTGAATTGTTTAATTTGTTGGTGTAATTAAATCTGCACTGAATAAACATTTAAAGCAGTGCTTCCTTCACACACATGAAACGGGTGAGTTGAGCGATGCTGTTATCTGTACAATGCCCTCATGTAGGTCATTGTAACGTTTTGTACAGCACAGACACCGGCGTTCATTATCTTTACATCTATGCAGGACGCATGTGGTAATTCACCTTTAGGTGAAACCCTGCAACCGCAGGTAACAAACAGGAAGTAATCGTGCAGAATGAGACTTCATTCGGCTCAAAGAAATGTAGTTCTTTTTTTTTGTTTTGTCTGGGTGCAACTTAATGTGAAAACTTTGGAGAAGTTTCCAGCACATGTTGTGATCCGAGGCTCTTTAGATTAATGTACAGTTTATGTGAAAGTCTAGCATGTGGCATTTTCAGTTTGTGGTCTCCATCGGTCGCATCGCTGTCGTTTGACCACAGTGTGGCAGCAAAGCACTGTCGGTGAGGTGTGGCCTCGTCATCAGAGGAGAAGAAGAAGAAGAAGAAGAAGAAGCCTCCACCTCTGCAGGCTGCAGAGGTTTGAGAGTGAACGCAGCCATCAAAGCACAATGAAGTGTTGGCTGCACTTTATTTGTGTGTTTTGTTGCCGCCGTCATACTAGATAGTTGGATGGTTCTTTTGTTTGAGTGCAGTCGTTATGATCAAGTGAGGGCAACAAATTCTCAACTGACACAGACTTCGGAGTATCTTGTTCAGTATAAAACATTTATTCATGTGTCGGTTCCACTTTAATGGCCGTAGTTTCCGTTTCATTGTTGTGATTTGAAGAAAGAACCTTCACCACAAAGGCACCGTAAACTTGCTGTCTTTAATTTGACACAGCTGCAGCTGATTGGCTTCCTAACTCCCTCCTTCCTTTTGTGGAAATCAAATCTTTTTGGAAGATGTTTTGATCCGTGAGCTGTTTAACTAAAAGAGTTTTATGAATGTGTTTTGAAAGTATACATGTATTATTGAAGACTACTTTATAGTATTAATTGTGATACTTGATCCTTTTATCATTGAATAATCAGCGCATTTGGTTTTATGAGTTACAATATTTGACCAAATGTATGTATATCTAATAGCTTCTGAGTCATGTCATTATGTTGAACGTCTCCTATACTCCCAGCCGTCATACAAGCAAACTGACATGTGTCAAGTTGCTAATCTTTAGATTTCAATTTTGTCACAGCAACAGAAGTCAGGGCCGCGGTTCTACAATTCTTCCCTCATAATAATTTTTCTTGTACTGGAATTATGCAAGATTCCTACTAAATATCAGGAACGCCAATTAACATTTTTGAGGAAAATGCCATGAAAGGAACACGCAACCCTCGGCAACATCTGAACAGGGCTCGGCTCTTTAGTAGATTTAATCTCTCTAAACAGGGCTCAGTCCTCTTGTTTAATCACTTTCAAAGCATTATCCTCTTTTTAAAAATATTCCTTAAAGCATCTTTTTTTTTTCACGTAGCAGATGGTTTCTAGATGGAGAGTGTAAGACAATATGAGTTCTGGGTTTTTGGACGAGGCACTTTAGTTTTGTTTCGTCTGGATTTAATGACTTCTAGCTAAACAATTTACATATTTGACTAACTTGCCATATAATATACTTATTATAGTATTCTGTAGCACTTGGGACAGAGAGACTGTCGGACATCATGTCACAAAAAGCTCACTGTGTTTGTGTGAGTCTGTAAACGTTGTCGCCGCTTCCCTTCAGGTTAGGTTTATAGAGACGTTTTAACAGTTTCTCTCTCTTTATCTCCAGGATGTTGAGGTACACCGTGGTCCGAGGCGGCCTCGGCCTGCTGACCGTGAGGAGGGCGTGTCTCTCCCCCCGCTTCTCCCACTCTGCCCCGCGGAGCGAGTATCGACCAATCAAGAAAGTCATGGTGGCCAACAGAGGTAAGACCGCCCCCCACGTCCCCACGGAGCTATATCACCACTGAATGAGACGAGCGATTCAGATAGCGCCATTAAATTCAACACCGCTTCATTTATAGTGTTAGGAAAAAAAGTTACGGCATTTACTATCTTCTCCAGGCAAAAGAACAGACTCTCAGACTCGTAATATTTAATGGCCAATATTTTACTTGGCACATGCTAATATTTAAGCACACATTGTATGTGGGCGGCTGCACAAGCTAACTTTGTTTGCTTTAATCATAAAGCACTATTTTCTTTTATTAGAATATTGGAAACGGAGGTAGAACTGCACCCACAACCCTCGCTGTGTGCTAGGAAATTGAGTTTAAAGGTGTATGCATTCTGATTTTTAATTTATTTTTATGCGTAGGTAACGTCACAGATGTTTTCTATTTATTTAAATATTTTTTGTTATGAAAGCTAAAAAAAAAATAAATAAAAAATCAGTGTTCCTTTTAAAGCTGCTAGAAATGACTCTGTGGGGTCTGGCATTGAGGTCTGAATGGAAATATAATTATAGAGAAGCCTTTTCTAAACATTAAGCAGTCACCAGCAGGCTCGTTACATGCAGCGTCAGCATGACTGACGTGCTTGGGTAATACTTGTAATCACCGGACCGCCGCCTGTTAACGCTAACGCTGTCCCATGAGGCCGTCACTGTGCAATTAAAGGGACTCCGCCAGGCGACGTGCAGGATTAGAGTGTCAAATAAATGCATTTTATTGTAATTGCCTTTTTAGAGCCTCCCACTATGTTCATACCTGCGGACACATTTAAGTGCTTGATTCAGTTCAGCGTTTCATTATTTCAGATTGATTGGTGCATGGGTTTCCAATACGATGCTAATTCTCAACACACGTGCTAATTTGTAGGTCTCCTGCTGCACTCGATGCATACATTCATGTCTACCCTCGTGTGTGTGTGTGTGTGTGTGTGTGTGTGTGTGTGTGTGTGTGTGTGTGTGTGTGTGTGTGTGTGTGTGTGTGTGTGTGTGTGTGTGTGTGTGTGTGTGTGTGTATCTATCTATCTATCTATCTATCTATCTATCTATCTATCTATCTATGTGTGTGTATATATGTGTGTATATATATATATATATATATATATATACACACATATATACATATATACATATATATATATATATATATATGTATATATATATATATATAATGTGTGTATGTATATACTACACACACACTCTCTGAGACACAGCAGGGCTTTCCGTCAATCTCTCTCCTTCACATCGGCATGACGCGATATCAACACCGCATTAGATCACATTCATCACACTGCAGTGCACTGGACCGTGCTCGGCTTCAGTGCGTGCATATATGCGTGTGTGCATGTGCGCGTGCACACACGTGCGCGTGCATGCGTGTGATGAAAAGAGAGACTGGACCATCACATCATATCAGCCCGGATTCCACTTCACCAAGCACATCTCCTCTCTCGCCGTTGCTTCTCTGGTCTTTTCACTAATATTCTCCTTTCCTATCTGCTCTCCTCGTCCCCTCTTACCTCCTCTATCCTCATGTCCTCTCTCCTTCCTCCCTTTGCTCGCCCTGTCTATTTCCGCACTTGTCAGATGTGATTTTCCTCTGAGCCCCTTGCTGTCTTTCTTTCTGCGATAGCTCCTGTTTGATTTCTTTTTTTGCCATCCGTACTTGGTATCCCTCCTCCATCCCCCCCTCCACCAACGCCTTTCTTGTCTCCTCTCCACTTATCTGTCATGTTGTCAAACTTGCCAAACTGTGTTTCTTTTACCTCAGTTCTTTATAAACTCTCATGTCCTTTTTCTTTTCTCGTATTGTTCTTGTCTATACGTTTTTGTATTTCCTCACCTTCCATTCCCTAGATTACTCACCTTGAATCCTTTACATTTCCTTTGCGTGTCCCCTCCTCTCCGTCCTCTCTCTTGTTTCCATCCTTTTTATGTCCCCACTGTTGTCCTTCTCCACTATTCACTTTCTTTCTTGCACACTCTCTGTGTTTTCAACGCAGTCCTCAATCGTTTGAATGCTGTCCTCCCTTTCAAGCAACACATCTTACTAGTTTTCAGTGACAAAACTTTTTTTTTTCCTCTCCCCCGGAATGTGTGTTGTTTAATAAACCCAGTATTTGGCTCCAGTGACAGCAAGATGAAAGGCAGGCAAGTGTTTTGGTTGTCTAGAGCAGAGATTTTACACAGTGTGTTCTCAAACTTTAGAAGAAACAGTAGACTTATTGCAGTGTCTGTTGATATTTTGCAGGGTTTGATGAAGCACACCAGATGGATTTGTCTTGTTTTCATGTATGGCGTAAAGAAAATCAAAGTTTATTTTATTCTCTCAGCGGAAGCTGTTTGTCGCGAAATAGGGCCAATGCCACAGGATGTTGATAAAATCATGTAAAGTGTGTGCTTATGAAAAATAGATGAAAGACTAAGAACTACAACCTCCCGCTGCACTCAATCTGCTAAACTGTGGATCAAAAGTAAAGACGCATTTAAACAATATAGAGAATAAAAAGCGAAAGAGAGGAAAAGCAACATTCAGGGAGGAAGGGGAAGAAGAGGAAACTGGTTTATTTTGCCAAACCGAAGCAGATTAGTAAAATAACCACGTCCTGCACATCCGCTCACCGCATTTTGTCCTCCTCTCTTCTTCCAGGTGAAATCGCCATCCGCGTGTTCAGAGCCTGCACCGAACTGGGGATTCGAACCGTGGCCGTCTACTCGGAGCAAGACACCGGACAAATGCACAGGTGCTAAGCTCTGCTACATTGGAGCCCAATGGGTCCGCACAGGTTTAAGTAAAAGGAAGCGTAACCGACAGATGTCTCAGTAAACTGCTGGGCTGCCACTGCAGGATATCGACCGGTTGATTAGAGCCAACCGCAATTAAAGGGAAGCTTGAGGGAGCATTTCTCTCCTCTCCAGCGCCTTGGGCCGGTTCTCTGTTTGGCGCTCGGTATTAAGTAGGGACATAAGTATAATTGTATTGACATTCCAAGCATTCGGGTAATCGCTCTGCTTCGTTTACATGCACAACATCCTAATCTGCCCCACCGTCGGCTTTCTCTATTCCGCCCTGACTTTCTAATGCCTCCCGTCTTTTAAAATGCCTTTCATTGACTAATAAAGCTCGTTATGTGCTTGCACCACCTGGTTCTGCCTATCCTCCCTTCTCCATGTATATAACATAAGCCCAAAGAAGGCTGATTGGAGGACTCATTTGAGTAATTAAAACAGGCTTCATTTGACTAAGTACCGGTGCCCACTCCCGACTGAGCTTGGATATGCCGCCTAATGGTTGTGTGCTTGAGAGCTGGTGCACATCTGTGTGTTTTGTTTGCTTTTGCTGCCCCCCCCCCTCCTCACCCACCGCCTTCCCATCACACTGAAATTAAATCCTCTGCCCTTGTCTTCACAGGCAGAAGGCAGATGAGGCTTACCTGATTGGAAAAGGTCTGGCACCTGTTGCGGCATACCTGGACATTCCAAACATCATCCAAGTAGCCAAGGTAACAGATGGTAACAGATGGCGTTAAGAAGAGTTTTTCCCGTTAAAGAATAACCCTTCAGTGTTTGCTTTATGGGAAAAAGTTTTTTTGTTTTTTTTAAAGGGATACAGGGATACTACATTTCAACTTTAGCTTCGTCGTCATGGTGAAAACTCGGCCTGTGAGAGTAGTTTTAATGCTTAATGACCTCTGTGGCCCTGGAGGAGCTTTCTAAAGTCTGAGAAAATATCCCTAGTGATGTCATTAGGGTTTTCTCGGCTTGGGCTTTGAAGATTGCAAATTGTTATCGGACAGAACTGGGGGTGTGCACTTTGAGACACGGGCCTGGAAGATCTCACAAAAAAGACGGTACTAAATTCCATCACGGTAAGCGTAGGATCCAGCATTTCCACAAATATATTTTTGAATACCTTTGCCAGGTCCCACGAGCCTTTTAACACTCTCATCGCTTAGAATGGAAACATGGGTTACGAGTATTGAAGGAATTCATAATGCAGGGCATTTTCATACAATGAAAAGCTTGTACCTTGGCTGATCTCAGGACAACGTATACGCAGCATACACTCAGTCATCGGCTCCATCTTGCACGGTGAATTGTAGCCTTCAGATTTTGATGAGATAGAGAGTCTCTCTTGATTTAGCATTGAAGGAAAAGTTCAACATTTTGCTTTCTTTCTGGGAGTGAAATGAGAAGAATAAGTCAATCTCTTGTCTGTGCGTTAATTGCAGAGCTGGAACCGGTAGGCAATTAAAGTAACTTAATTAAATAATAATAATAATAATAATAGGCTTTATTTACACAGCACTTTTAAGTGCTTCATGTAGTTGAACCAGGATATGGACTGGCATGGGGGGGGTAACAGCTTGCCTGCTTCGGTTCAAAGTGAATAGTAGCTCAAGTAAAGATGTCAGTTTGTAGTTTTGGAGCAACATGCAGCCGTGTTCCTCTGATGTTGGGCTAGATTTGAGTTTTTTGCTCAACCTAGGTTTTTACAGTAGGTAATTGAAAATAATATTCTGTGCTATTTCACCTTACTTTTGAGCTTTAGGAAAACCCATCTACCTTCCTAAAGTTGGAAGCTGTCATTGCTGCAGTACAACGATGTATTTCAGTGGCGTCAAAGTAGACGAAAGAAGTGATGGGCAGATCCCTTTTATTCCTTTCTGTTCACCCTAGGTCTATATTTAGCTTGGTTGGAAGGAAGGAAAAGAAAACAACTTCTCCCCGTCCATCCCTCAAACACTGTTCATCTCTTCCTTGTTTCCTTCCCTTTGCCCATCGTTCCTTGGCCCCTCTTTTCCCTTTCCTCCTGTTCCTTGTTGAGAACTCCCTCTTCCGTTTCCCTCCTCCTTCCGTCATTCCCTTTCTCTCTCCTTCTCCTCCCTCGACCACTTTTCACTGCGTTAGATCAGATCTGCTCCCTTCTTACCTCCAATCCTCTCCTTCCCTTCTTCCCTCCTTCCTCCAGGACCAGCTGCCAGTTGTTATCACTTTTTTCAGATCAATTTCTCATGGTTCATAATTTTCTGCGTGGGCATGTGGTCAGCTAGCCAAGTCGGGAGCCATCCGCCATCCAACTCATTTTGCAAAAATCCTTCTGCCTATCTGGGAGCCCAGCCACCCCATGCCAGCAAAGTGTGTGTGTGTGTGTGTGTGTGTGTGTGTGTGCGCGTGCGTGCTTCCTGCTCTCACTCTTTCCCATTCGGCGTATGTGTACCTCTTCTTCACACTGTCTGTAACTGTGTGACCAAAATAACCATCCGTGCCTTTTTCCCCAGTACCGTCTGCGTGTGACCTTGCATATGAAAGTGTGTGTGTGTATCTGCTTGCAACTGTGAAAGTGCGAGTGTATAGTCTTGCTTCATCTACCGTTCCTGTCTGTGTGTGACTCATGCGTACCTGCTTGTGTGCATGCACTTGCTGCATTTTGTGTGTGGCTCCATGCCTCCTCTGGCCTGCCAGTAACAGCTCCCTTAACAACGGGACAGCCCATAATTATAGTCCGCCTCGTATCCAAGAGCAGATGGCAAATACTGATCTAAAGATGGCTCTATCTGTCAAGCTCTGCAGCTACTGTATCTGTCTGCTACTGTGTGTGTGTGTGTGTGTGTGTGTGTGTGTGTGTGTGTGTGTGTGTGTGTGTGTGTGTGTGTGTGTGTGTGTGCGTGTGCGTGTGTGTGTCGGTACCTTCCCCCTGACCCTCAGATTATGTGTGCCTGTCTACTCGCTCAGTTTCCCGCTGGCGTCCATTGAGTAGATGATGATTAAGGCGATTGAAACCAAGATGGAATGAGAATAAAGTGTGTCATTAGCTCACAGTCCCTTTGCCGTAACTGATGCACACGTCCTTTTCTCTGGCCAGCAGACAGCGTGTGGTTAAAGCGCTCAGGTTGGTGTATATGTGATGACTCGTCATTTCCCTCACCGGTAGGCAGCCAAGTGTTAACCGGGGCCCCGCGGTGGCTCTGTATTTACCAGAACTCCTGTTGCTTAGCTTTGGGTTCCACCGGCAAATACTTTGACACAAAACCTGAGAATAAATGTGAATTTAAAAAAAATAAAAAAATAAAAAAATAAAAAATGTGTTAAAGCAAGTAGGTGTTGAATATTGGACTCTGTTCTTTCTCAGTTTAATTATCTTCAGTGGGACGTGTTTTATAAGCAGCAACGCCGAAGCCAAAAGGTTCAAAACAATGTAATGAATGTGAGCCTGTATCCCTCTCTCGCTTCTTAGGACAACAATGTGGACGCCATCCACCCGGGCTACGGGTTCCTGTCCGAGCGGTCAGACTTTGCCCAGGCCTGCCAGGACGCAGGGGTGATGTTTATCGGACCGAGCCCGGAAACAGTCCGCAAGATGGGCGACAAGGTGGAGGCTCGCTCCCTGGCCATCAGTGCAGGTACGGAACACCTGCCGCGACGCGGGTCGTATTTTGGTAACTTCAAATAATTGTAGCACTGAGACCAAAGACAAGATGATTGCTAGCGTCTGATGCCTGAAGGCTTTTACTCTCCAAGCATTAATTATGTCTGTGGGGGGATGTACATTTATAGACCATATTTTTCAGCCTTTAACTCGTTCCATCTGCCACGGTGAGAAACGGTGACAAATTCAGCTCTCTTCATATTCAGCCCTCATTTTGAGCTATAAAGCTGTTTCCTGCTGCCGTAAAACACAATTTGACCTTATCAGACTCAAATGCGGTGTGAAAGTAGTTGCTGGTGTTCTCGCATGATATATATATGACGTATAAATCCCTCTAGATGAATGCGCTAAGCATTTATTGCTATAAAGCACAGCTTTCAGAATCCTTAAAGTAAAACGTTTCTCACTTGTGTTTCCATTTACTTCGTCTAGGTGTACCTGTGGTCCCAGGAACAGATGCCCCCATCTCCTGCCTGCAGGATGCGCAGGTGTTCGCCCAAACGTACGGCTTCCCCATCATCTTCAAAGCGGCCTACGGAGGAGGCGGTCGTGGCATGAGGGTGGTCCGAGAGTACGAGGTGAGCTGCGCATCATCGCTTCTGTGAGAGATTCAATGTAACGACACAAATCCTTGTCCTGACGCGTGTCCAGAGAAGAGAAAACAAACCCAATCTGACGCCCGGCCTGTCTTCCTTCTCATATTCATTAGTTTTCTGTGTATTTTGAATCAAAGTGAAACGTCTTGGATATTTCAACCTGTCCGTTCATCTGTCTGGCTGCCAGTCACCCTGTGCGTTTTGGTGTGTGTACTCTGGGTGACGGAAGCAATTTCCGTGTGATGGAGGTGATTCTCAGTGGACGTTAAGAAAATAATGTCTTTCAATATTGTAGCTGTCCAGGGGCCACTTCTCAAACAGCGTCTCAATGCAAATGGTCGTAGAAACCTAATCTAATGCGTCTTACATGTGTCGTCAAGTATCCAACATGAGCAATCTTTATGTGATAAAATACCCTGACATATAGAAAAAACATCGCACAACATGAATAAATACGACCAGGAGATGAAAAGCAGTAGGGAGGAAAACCACCGTCCTCCTCATCTCCCTCCTCTGTCACAGTGATGACCGCACAGCACCATCACCAACGCCAAAACTGGACTTTTTGGGTCATGTTACTCTAGAATCGATCTAGTAATAATTTAGTTTTGCTAAAAAAAAATGACGCTAATATGAAATTGGATTAATTCTACCTGGTCGACATGACGGCTTACATACCAGCTTCTTCAATTCTAAGTTCCCATATCTTCCTCTTCTTTTGCTGGTTATAGTTTGCGTATGTAGGTCTTGGTTATAAGATGTCTGGTTTCTGATGCAAGTCTCTCATGGAAATAACAATTTCATGGCTGACTCACACGCTGTCAAAGTCTGTGCGATCCGTCACCTCCAGATTGCAGGTTTGCTCTACATTTTTTTTTGCCGGCATCTACTTCAAACAAGAGCAAGAAGGAGGAAGGCACACTTGGCCTCCTTTGAACTAAAAACACTGTTTTAGAGGCTACCTCATACATAATGCAGCACAGTTTTCATAATGCTCGTTTCATCTATGTTGAATGTGCTGTGTGCTGATAACTAATTGTGCTGCTTACAGACAGTTAAATGAGTAGTGTAGTGTGAGAAGCTTGTGAAAAATAAAGGAGGTTTGTAGACGCTACACCTCCAAGGAAAACACTCTTAACCTCTGTTGATTGTTTATTGGAAACTGGGCCAAGCAGGTCCAACAATACGATTTCACCTTCCATGGTTCAATGGTAGGGTAATTAGGATTTTTTTTTTCCCTTTTTTCTATTACAAAATATTGCAAATTATTAATGGTGAAATAAAACCGAAAGTCTCCCCAGAACACTAATACACGGGAAGGGGTTTAATGTCCATGTGTGGATGATTTAATCAAATATATGTGTCTCAAAGGGAGAATGAACTGCCGCAGGCTCAAAGACACCAGGAAGTGGCAAGTTTTCACCTCTGTTTACTTCAGCGGAGGCCTGGGGGCGGCTTTGCTACTCATGGCGGAGGCACTGGAGGGGGGGGGTCGTCTCTCCCCCACATGAACGCATGCAGCTTTCCCCCGTGTCGCCTTCTCAAGCTTGACCGTGTCAAACTTTTCCGGAAAGCAGCTGGTTTATTGTCCAATCGGATAGAAGAGGGCAGTGAGCGTCGCCGCCTCCTCATCCTTCATGGCCGCTTGCATCTTCTGTTTTTTCTAGGAATCCAAAAAACACAGGACATGATGTTTGTCTATCCTTTGTGCCAAGATGCTGAGCACTTCCAGGAAATGAACCTTGTTTTGAGTGGTTGACAATCGAGTGGGGGTTTTCCGGCTTGTGTGGGGTGTATCTTGGTCTTGTTTAGGTTGTAAAATTTCTTTTTTTTTCTAAATAAATAATATCTGAGTCACCATGCAAGTCACAGGAAAATTATCACTTTCATTTAAAATGGTTTGAAATTTAATATCCTCTGAAAAACACGCTGGATGTAGTGCTTTTTCAGGCAGCCGCATGGGCTCTCCTCATTGAAACAATTGAAAAAAATAAAGGCGCTAATGCTCCGAAAATAACCGCTGTATGGAAACTCAGCCCCACTCACTGATCTACGCGAGCAATAGCTGTGTTGTACTGTAGTCATTGAGCCTCACAAGTCAACAAACCATTTGAAAGCGTGACCTTTTCTGAGTTGTACGCCCGGTCTAATTAATTAGTTGTTGACATTTCTAGTCGCTCAGCTGAGTCACAGGGGCCTCGGCGGCTCCTGCTAATATGATGTGAGGAAATTGTAAAGAGGTTTTCTCTGCACTGCTGGGACCCCGAGCAACAATGCGTAGGTTGCCTTTGTATTCCACTAAGGCCGGCTCGTGGGGTCATTTGTATGCAGAATTAACGGAGTGAGCTTAACTGTCCTCCACATATTGTAGGTGGAGATGTGTATGTTTACTGATACGCAAGGCGTAATTAAAGTGCCCGATTTTTGTTTCGTGTTCGACGTGATGTGCTTTCCCAAAGAGCATAAGAACAAGAGACCGGCACGTATCGGAGCTCCAGTGGCCAAAGCTGACAGACGGACCGAGCGGATGTGGAAGGAGTGCAAATGGAATTCAGCGAACTTTAGTCTTTCAAAAAGTCATTTACAGAAATAGAGCTGCATCGTGCTTTGACAAGTTTGCTAGGTGTGCGACTCTCCAACACTTGTAATTTAGTGCTAAGTTGTAAATATTATTTTAATCTTTATCTTTTTATAAATGCCCATTTCCTTATGAGGTTTATTTCTTCAACAGTGGTAGAAGCCATTGTTTTGTGACCATGAACTGACGACTGTAGACATTCTACTTTGTCAAGTTACTTCTGTAACTAAAGTAGTTTGTGTTGTTTTAGGTTAGCACTTTGCAAACTCCTTCAATCATGAATCCAGACGACGGGTGACTGGTGTATGTAGCATCTCTGCAGCCGAGAGGTTAAATGTACGTGGAGCCCTGTTGGAGGTCCCTTCCTGTGGTCGTAGACCTAGAATTATGATACAAAATCATGATTACTTACTGTAAGCCAACGAATGGACCCCTGTGAGTGGAATGCACGGTACACTGACTGCATTTAATGAGTTCTACCATTTTGAGGCCTTCGATGTGCTCTGAATTTAAACTTGGCAGAATGAAGCCAATGGGCTGAGCCTGATGACACTCTCTCCGTCTTGTTGGTGTCCTTCATCGGGTCTGATCAGATGTAGGACAGTTTAGAATTATTATTTTAACACAGTGGTACAATTTCTGGGTTTTGGTCGAGGTTTGTGAGAAGTTTGTTGTTTTTTCTTCTCTCACGGCTCTGAGATGACAGATGAAGATGGGCTCGTGTGTTCTCTCCGGGTGGTGTCACGGTGACTCAACAGAGGAGGCTGGATGGGCGTCACGTCACAGACTGACAAAAACAGATGGTGTCGTGACCCCCAGCGTGCTCGCTCGTGACCTCCCAAAACCGGGTCCCAGAGATGTCATGTAGAATCTGGCTCCCTAAGGGGGGGTGGGAACATTTGTGTCAACAGACAGAGGACAAAACAAACAAACCTAAAGACATCTGCACATCACATGTGAATGACCGGGAGAGGAATATAGGACAATAAATGTGGAAACATAAGGTATACCAAATAAAACTAACGGACCGTATTCAGAGATTTTAAAGGATCTTGAAATATAGTCTGTGCTGCACCAAAAGCCCCTTGAAAACAACACCAATCCTCTGCTGTGGCTCTCTTGCTTCTTGCATAGCAGCACTAAGTCAGACACGTATGGATTTTTTTCTCTCGTCTGTTTGTCAGGAACTTGAGGAGAATTATCAGCGGGCCTACTCTGAAGCCCTGGCGGCGTTTGGGAACGGAGCCCTGTTTGTCGAGAAGTTTATTGAAAAGCCAAGACACATTGAAGTACAGATCCTCGGTAAGTGCATTTACAACTTCCTTTTGTGTTTGCTTCTAACTATGCGTCCGTTTCTGTTGTTTATGTGAATTGATCTCAGTTCATTAAGGAAGCACAGAAGTCCTTGAACTCTGCAGTATTGCAAAGGAAGGAAGAGAGACGGCTGAACAATGAGAGTGAACGAGCTTTATTGGCCAGCGGAGGATTACTTCTCCTCCATAGAGCCAACGTAACTCTTCTACCGCTCGATATTCTGGAACTGAAATGCAACACTGACGCTTACAGGAAGTGTATCTGCACTTTGAACATTACTGTACGGCGCATGTCAATGCGTATATATGTGCGTTCATGTCCTGGTGTGCATTACCGTTTGTTATCTGTGTGCATCTTTCCGTGTTTACCGTGTTGTCGTTCTCTGTGTGTGGTCACTGTGATGAATTATTGTCTTTAGGGCCTGTGAGGAATTTTGTGAATTACCCGTTAAAACTGTGTCATTGCCAGCCTTCTCTTTTTTGTTTGTCTTCCCTCTTATCATGCCTCCCGCCTTCACTTTCAGTTCAGTGTGTTTTTAGTTCCCCTCCCTTAAATCGTCCCTTGTTCTTTTTGCCCTCCTCTCTCTCTCTTGTTGCTGTCTCAACCTCCCACCGTCTCATTTAGTCTCCTATCCCTTTTGTGTTTTCTCTCAACTTTCCTTCAGCCTCTTTTTATTTTCAGGCCTTTGAACACAGTGTGACGTAGGCGATCTTTCAGGTCATACTGTGAGAGATCGGGTCACAGTCTGTGTTTGGCTATATATCAATTTTGATGCATGTTAGATTGAGCGTTAAATTGTAGCGCTACAAACTAAAGGGGGCAAGAATGCAAACAACGTTGTGTCATTAACTCGCAATATCACTTTGCCCTTTGGGTTTTGGACTTGTGTATTGTTCAGACCAAACGAGACATTTGGAGACATCACCTTGAAAATGTTTCACTTTTTTCTAGTTTGATAGATTAAACACTGAATAATACAAACGTTAGTTGCAGCCCACCATGCTATCTCTTATAGATCACCCTTGGCTGTGAGTCTTCATAATAAGTTTTACAGTTTGCTGTGAAATGCTGAGAGCGTCATTTTTAATAAACACAATATTTTGTGGGGGCTGTGCTTTTCTTTCCCATTATCACACATTTTCCTGGCCAGTTTTTTTTTTTTGCTTTTGCTTCACATTAAAGTACTTAAGGGAACAATCTGTGGTAGATTGAAGCGAGCCTCAACTGTGGCTTTTAAAACACGACGTACATGTGGTCCAGCTAGCAAGAATGCTACCAAAAAGAAGCCCAACCATGCCTCCGTCCGTCACATGGACATTGCCTTGCAGGCCGTAGCAGATTCTACCGTCTGTCTTTTCACACTTAAGATGTCTTTTCATGCTCTGTACAGACTGGTTGGTTTGAAGCTGTCACACGTGTGAATTGGTGATGCGGGTTGAGTTGTGTTGACATCGATTGGACGTGTGTCGGAGGGAATTCAGCACTAATGAATGTTTATTTCACTCCCTTCATTTTCTCAACACCCCTGATCATTATCTCGTATTCTTTGTAATTGTCTTTTTCTCACCCACTTCTCTCTTTGTGTCTCTCCTCAGGCGATAAATACGGTAACGTCGTCCACCTCTACGAGAGAGACTGCTCCATTCAGCGCAGGCACCAGAAGGTGACGTCTCCGTTTTTCTAATTCATCCAACCCAACTTTAACGTTTGAGTTTATTTCAGATTATCGTCACGGCGTTGCTGCAGAATTACGTAGATTAGCATGAAGTGGATGATTAAACAAAGGTCGTCGGGAGGAATCGCACCCTCAAGCACTGCAGTCTACTGAATGCACAAGAGGCCGTAGTCTTTTATTTCCCTTTTTTATATTTAGAGAAACAAGCCAATTAAGCAACACATTAATAAATATGCTAGTCCTGATTATGGTGATGATTATTATGGCACTGGTGGCCCTGGCTATCATAGATATCCTGAACAGCAGGGAAAATTATGCACCAATAACAATTAGCTAATGCTGGGTGATTGGGAGTCTTGGCAAAAACTGCAGCAGCTCTGTAAATTCCACCAAATTAACTTGGATCAACAAAAACTCTTTCTTTTTTTTTAATTAGCATATAATATCAAATTGATTGTCACTCATTAGCTGGGGCTATTTCTCCTACATTATTTTGGGGCTGGTACTGAAAGAAAAGAGTTATTCCAGCATCACCTGATTGTCAAAATAACAAAAAAGTCTGAATACCAAATGAGAGGGAAAATTGAAATAGTCACTCAATATAACAATGCTTTCATCAGAGGAGGTTGATTAACAAGTGTAATATTTCATTACGTATTGTCACCTCAAAGCGCTTTCAATCATGTGTTTTCATCACTTTCTTCCTTTCCTTTTTAATCAAATTATAGATGATAATCATATTAGCAGCTCCGTTCATGCCAGAGCTGCTGCTCTTTGATTCTGTGAGACTTAATCTGCCTCTGCCCTTAATCTAAGATCTTTTTGAATCTCAGAAACAAGAATAGTCGCCTGTTGAAATAGATTAGGGACGGTAGAGCGCAGATATTTTTAGCTTTTCTCCATGTCTTGGAAGTGCTATTCATACTTGGAGAGGGTTTTTTGGGGGGGGGATGATTTGATGTAGTTCTAGTGATTTTTTTTTTTTTTTTTTTTTTTTTTAAATCGGCCATGGATCACGTTGTTTTGAACTGGATTCATTTATTTCTTTTGGATGGGTTAACTTGTTGGATGTAGTGGAATGAAACTGATCTGCCTCCAACATGGCCGACCCCACCCACCCAGCAGCCGTGGCACAGACCAAATGAAAGGCTGCGTGTCACTTCAAATGATTCACTCCATCTGTTTTTCTGAAGCTAATGTGACACGTCCCGTATAACTGATGGCTACTTTAGGAAAAATGAAAACAAATTATGGTATTTACAAATTGTTAGGAAGCCAACTGTAAGTCTGTGGTGCTTTCACTGTCCGTTTTAAGGACCAGTAGTAAACTGGGAGACATTTGTATCATGTTCTGCTACGGAAAGGCCGATGCACTCGGTGACCATTTTTCCAAATTGTGTTTGCATTGCAGTTACTAATGGCAGGGAGCCCTCAAATAATTACATCTATTAAATGAAAGTGATACAGGCTATCTTAACACACTGTCTATTGGTGATGCGGGTCAGGCAGGTGTCTCTCCAAAGCTTACTAGTAAATATTTTGGGTTTGGACGAGTGGGCGGGTCAAGGGTTGATCGGTTTCAAGTAGCTGACTAACCTAATGTTTTTGTGGGTTTGCCGGTTCGGATTGGCTCTCGTAAAGGGGTCGGGTGAATGCAGGTATTAAAAAGCGCTGACCCCGCGCTTCGCTGCTGTCAGTTTCCTTTCAATGATCATTTGAGGTCTGACGTGTAAAAAGCAGCACTAACGTCCAGGAGAATTAATGCATTTCCAGCCCTGGTGTCCAAACGAATAAAAAACGGACAAATTGTTAAGAGTTAATAAAGCTGTTCAATGGGCAGGATGTGTAGATGTTGAAATATGTGCGTCTATCTATATATTGCTGTATTATAAATAGAATGCTGTTGTTTTGAAGGTGGTGGAGATTGCTCCTGCTTTCCAACTGGACCCTCATCTGAGAAACCGACTTCACGCTGATGCCGTCAACCTGGCTAGACAGGTACGTTGGTGTGTTTTTGTGTTGACGCCAATACCAGTCAGCCACAAAGTCTCTAGTGATTTCTGCTGTCGCTTTCCCATTTTTTTTATTTTTTTTGTATTTCAATGTGATGCAGGCATTTCCCCCAAGGTTCAGGATGCACTGAAAAAGAATGGAGAGAACCCTACTTAATCACGTTTTAATCATTAAGCATACAAACGAATAGCTGTGTGTTTAAATTGAGTTAAATATTCATGTGGCTGCGGCATGATGGTGAGGAAGCTTTTTCAAGAGGAAGCAGTATTTCCTCTTAAGGTGTCAAGGCAGGTTGTCGGCACGTTGACTCTGCAGTGTTAGAGTTTTGACCACTTGTTTAAAAAGGTGGTCGGATTCGAGGAACAATGGCGGCTCACTGCAACTGAATAAAAAAAGCCTCTCCATACAACCCGATGCTTGAGCGTCAAGCATCTGAGCAAACTGAGCAAACTCCACAATGCGATTTGTGTTCTCTGGCTGTAACCGGTCTGCAAAACAACTGGATTCTCGGCAGGAATCTTAATGCGCCGTCTACCTGTGATTCAAATGAAGGGGACATTAGTGCTGTGCAAAACCTGTGAAAATGAAAATGCAATTTGAAAATGGGTGTAAATAGATGTCAACAGTGCAGACGGTAAATGCAATTCTGGAAATGAGTGTTTGAACAGTTTTTGAGTGCATCTGTTGAGACCAATTTTATGATTATTGTCACCAATTGTGCACTCCGCTTAGGTAAAAAAAAGTACAAACATTCCCCGTGCCGTGAAAGCTCTCCTTGTATTTAGCCTTCTGAAAACGGTTGTATCACAGTCGGTCTGGCTTTAGTATTGCCGAAAAGTTGGCTCAACTACAGTATGACAGCATCACTTAAAAGTCAAGCCTCATCTTTCAGAGGAGATTCAGGTAATGGCCTTTTCAGGTAATGGCCCAGTTGAGGAATGGATAGAGGGGAAGAGTGGAAGACGAGGCTGGTGCTTTGCTAAAGAAACGACCTTGATGATGCTGATGGAGACACGGTTATATGAGAGAGAGAAACTTTATGCCAGGCTCATGATGTGACCTCGCCTCAGTAGTTTACTTTGTTTAAGAGCGGCGGCAGCTTGCCGTGACTTTTCCCTGAACATTTTCACGTCGCTCTTTAAACGGCGATGTGCGGACGACTGGTGGCAACAAGAGTACTCTCACGCACGCTCACGCTCACGCTCACGCTCACGCTCACGCCCGTTCAGTATTCTTGAGAGGACAAGGACGCATTACAGCTCAGTCACGTCTGTGCGAGAGCGCTCGCTGTTGATGATTGCAGGAGGAAGATTTTCTCACGTCTCCAAACCTTCAATTCAAGATTAAGTAATAGATTTCAGTTTCAAGCTCCGTTTGTAGTCAGATTTCAGTGTTAACTTCACGTGTCACGTGTATAAACTAGGCATAATTGCCTGTATCGGTATCATAGAGGGAGGGGAAAAAAGGTTGGAAGGTACTTGAAGTTACCTGCATAGAAAATTATCAGAGACGTGTCGGGGGAAAATTGGTTCTAATGATTATTTCTTACTTGGATTTGTTGATCATGTGTTTTCTGTCTAGTTTGAACTTTGGCCTTTGGATAAACAGGCTCATGGGAACAAAGGGGGGCAACTTCCATTTGATAGGGCCTTATAGAGAACAGATGGTTACCTGATTTATGTAAACATCCATAGGCCACATGGAACTGGACAGCTGGACTTTGATTGATATGTAGTTTCTGCTGAGGAGGATGATACTCCGCTCAGACAAGCATTTAAGAAGAGCCTTCTTTACGGAGAAGGCAGAGTCTTCCTTTGTTCTACCATGGGTGAAGGAACGCTCTCTGCTATACAGCTGTATCGTAATCTATGACTCTGTTAGATTAATCTGTTAATTAATCTGTTCACTATTCTTTTATAATTTTTCTATATCTTATCCTGTAATAAATCCTTAAAAGACAGAAGGCTTGAGATACTTTTTAGATCTCTCACAAGGAAATACTTTAATTTCCACTACAAGACGCATGTAATTAGTTGTAAGAAAACCATCTAAAATGCATCACATCATGACATCACAGTACTGAGTCCTAATTTAATTAAGATTGAAGAACACAGACGGCAGTCGGCATCAGTCTCATCGGGTCCTTCTCCCTCTGCTGATGTGATTCACTGCCTGCAGGTAACGCTGATGGAGAGAGGAGGGCTGCTCTGTGTCAGCCTGCAGAGAAGTTTATTAGAATCAGCCACATTTTTAAGAGATGTGCCAAACCGGCTAAACCGTTCCAACAGCTATCGCTTTAGCTTGTTTGTGACAATTCGCTATTGGCTGGCGCGCTGTGGTTGTGTAATGAGAGATATTTCAATCGGTACAGATTGAAATATGGCTTTTCTACATGTTTACATATGTTTATATTGGAGGAGCTCAGCCCCGCCCCCGACACAGAGAGCAGAGGAGATGCACCGGTGTGATGATAAATTACACCAAAACATTAAAAACTGATAACTTCAGAGCTTATCAACACTCCGGTCTTTAATACTGGGTTTCGGTACCCATCTCTGCTCACAACTACAGTAACATTATAGTGTATAGAGACATTTATGAGACGACACACACACACACACACACACACACACACACACACACACACACACACACACACACACACACACACACACACACACCTGAAGGATCAAACCCGCAGCATTTGCAGATTATCACCAGGGGTCTCACTTTCTCACGGCCTCATCCTCCATTTTTCTTGTTCCAGACACTCCCGCCTCCTCCTCCTCTCTCTCTCCCTCCCTCCCTCCCTCCCTCCCTCCCGTCCTTGCATTTCCCTGCTACGTGTTGTGATTGCATTTCACATTGTGCCAGTCCCCACAGCGACGGCTTTCACTTCTGAGCTGAACCCAGCTCTCACTGCAGGTACTGAAACCTGCTCCCTAAGCAACGCTGAGGCTGAACTTTGGTTCTTAGTTGAGTATTATTAACGCCTGTGTGTGTGTGTGTGTATGTGTGTGTGTGTGTGTTTGTTTGTGTGTTTGTCGCAGTGAGAGACATCTATTTTTAATGTGTTCCACGGTCCTTATAGAATAGGAAGTGATGGAGACGGTGCCGCGGTTATTCACCGTACACAAACACACACATTACCAAGTACCTGGTGTAGTTCTCTCCAAGTGGCCAGGTTCCCACAGCTTGCTATTCTTGTGAAGACGGTCGGTTTCCAACTCTTTCCATGCAGAGACACCCGAGTGTGTGCAGTCCGATTTGCAGCGCAATTAGAGGCTCTTTAATTGTAATCAGCAGCTCATTGGAATGTAACGGCGAAGTGTTACGGACATTAAACCAATATTGTGTCACGTGTGCGCTCAGTCTCTCCTGCTTTCACTGCACCGACACAAAAAGTCAACACATCTTAGCGTACACATAGACAGGTATTCAGTGCGAGTAGAAAGACACACCGGATGATACACCGTCCCCACATATGCATTTCTCCTACTCCTACGCACACACACCTGCTATTCCTCGGCCCGTGGTGCCGCCGGTCATCTCCCCGTCTGCTCGTATCGCCCGTCTTCAATTATCGGCAGCCTCCATCTGGGTAGCGGCGCCGTCTTTGAACTCGCTGCAGACCGAAGCGTTTCCTGATGGAACGTCCCAGAGAACAAAGTTGCCTGGCAACACCGACGGCCGCAGGAAGTTACTTCAGCTCCCGGGTTGAAAGGGTTTGAGCTCAGAAGTGGCTTTCGGCGCGCACAGGTAAATCCGATGTGTTGTCAAACTGCCCACTCGTGTGCTTAAACCGCTGAGTGTACTCGTTTCAAAACGGCTTTGTTTCTCCTCTGCCTTTTGCTTTGTTGTGCTCGTGTCTTCAGGAGACAGATCTATGGCTGACATTTCATTCAACCGACACATGCAATATCTCAGCCAGTCCTTATTTTAATTTTTATTAATGACGCATCTCACTATAGCACTGAGGTTTTCATAATCAGTGATTGGACCGCTGATTGGGCGCCTCATTGCCTGTTCATTCATCCGTAACGTCTGCTATCTTAATGCCTCCTAATATTTTTGCATCCGCAGTGTGTTTTGAGAAGGTTTGAATGCAGCAGTCCGTCTGAGATTAAGCTGCAGATAGCAAGATCCCCCCCCCCCCCCCCCCCCCCGTGCTTTGTTTTTGCTTGGTGAGCATTACTTTTGATGAGGGGATGTGAGGTTGAGTACCCACTTTAGGCGTAAATCCCCCTTTCTCAACCATCAACAAGTTGTCCGTGCTGCTTATGAGGCACGCAACATCTGTGCCCACATGGGCTGTGGTTTACCCTCCCAACACGTATGCTGCACAATCCTGTGATATAACCCGACAGACAGAGAGTACCATGCCTCAGACATTACGTAAGACGACTCTCAGGGCGCCAACGCTTGTTGGCATATAAACAATGGGGACGGCAAATGGGAAATCATGCGCCCCAAAATAGAAATAGTTTTTTAAATATAGTTTATGGATAGCCTCAAACTGGGACATTGTTTTTCTAGGTTTGACGTCATAAATGTTGCCAATAAGTGTAATCAACAACTACCCACAATGCCATTGCAGGTCTGCGCTGTAAAACTCCAGCCGCCTGCTGCAACTTTTATAATAACATTCCATCAAACGGTGGTCACAGGTCCTTTTCTTTCCGGAAGCAGAGAGTTTCAAGATGCTCATCTAGGAAATGGGTTTCATTCCACCCTGGGAGCGAGGGACACTTTAAATCACCAAGACGTTTTTGTGGGGGTTGGCCAGCTTGTCCACTTCCTGTGGTCTCCAGTCTTGTAGTCAGTTGCCCAATGATATTCAGATATTTTTCAGTTGGACAGTCTTTTTTTTTTTTTTTTTTTCAAATTAGATTTTATGCACACAAAATGAAAAATAAAAGCAAAGTGCTACATGATGACGTAGCCCTGAATATTTAAGCAGGCGTAATGCATTTGGGTCAGTTGGCTCATTTAGTTAATTATTCACCCTTCTGTGGTAATTAGACAAACCGTATAATAGCAGCAGATTATGCAAAAGCCCTTTTTTTTTCTTTTTCGGTCAGATCGGACAAATGGATCCACATAAGTGCTGGATCTGTTTCTGTCAATATGGTGTGAGTCTGTCTCTGGTTTGGTTGGTTCTCAAGGTTTCCTTTGTAAAGTTTTTGTTTATATTCCTTCCTAATCTCCAGATACAGTAATACAACCCTGCCTTTGGCCATGTTTATTTCCTGTGTTGCACTGTCTCACCCACACTTTGGGCTTTTTCCAGTGAATCTGAGCTGTCTTTATATTTCAGTTTGGCAAAAAGTTTCTGCCCAATGTCCGAGCCTCTGTATCATGATCGGGATTTTGGCAAAGCTAGCTGCAGTGAAGGATTATAAGACGTGAGTGTGATCCAACATGAAGCTGATGTTTATAGATGTTCTTCTTTTAATGGGTTGAACCTGCTTGGCGATGCACCGGTGCATTCGCATGTTTGAAGGACAAAACGTGTTTTGGATGCCATCATAACGAGACGAGCAATTAGCACACCTTGGAATGGTTGTTGGCCAAATAACAGGCACACCTCATTAACTGTTAGTTTTAGCATGCAGGTAAGCTCACCATAGACGTCTGTGGGCTTCAGTCTAATTGTGTGTGTGTGTGTGTGTGTGTGTGTGTGTGTGTGTGTGTGTGTGTGTGTGTGTGTGTGTGTGTGTGTGTGTGTGTGTGTGTGTGTGTGTGTGTGTGTGTGTGTGTGTGTGTGTGTGTGTGTGTGAAGACAAGCAGGTGTCTGTTTATAGGTGACTTCAATGTCAGCAAGGCCTCGCCGTCTGCCATTTTTGTTTCATGGCATATTTATGGGTTTAACCTTAAGACGGCGTTTTAAGTCTGACACGTTGTGCTGCTGTGATGTAATTAGGAATTCACTTCTTGTACTTGTGTGGGTGAGGAGCGCTGACAGTCGAGACTTTGTCGCACTTGACATTGCATGTGACGCAGCCTCACCTACTCGGTTTAGTTACTGTTTTTGGGTGAGGAGGATAAGTGTACTTTTCTTCTTCTTTTTTTTTTATGTCAGAAATTAGCAGAGAACATTGAAGCTGGGCCATAAAGTGACGCTTCTCCCCTTTTTTCCGCGCTCCTGCGAAGCGAGCGGAGCGGCAGAGGGCATGAAATTCTAATTATTGCCGCTGTGTTTTGAGAGTGAGATGGAGAGAGGAGAGCAGGAGACAGAGATTTTAAATCTGTGCGCATGATGATTTGAGGGGAAGCATCATTTGTGGTTGAGTGTTTTTTTTTTTTTTTTTTTTTTCAGAGAACCAGGGAGAAATAATTTGTCGTACATTCAGTCCTTTGCCGGCTCGTTTTCCCACAATCCCCCGAGAGAGCTGCTACTCCAAAGCACCCTAATATGTCTGCAACTCATCAGCGCTCTGCACGTCACTCACTGCTAAGCCCATTCGTTCTTACTGAAGATGTAGATCTTCATAAATGTGTCACAAATGTGACGTTTGATATCCTAAAACTGCTGGACATTGTAGTTTTTAGTCAACATTGGTCAAACAGGACTGAATTGAGTTCGGTTTAGCTACTTGTCATTAGAATCGAATGAATTAAAAGTGGGAGTGGTTAGGTTGAGAAATCATTACGGAATCAAATGAATAAATATCACGCTGTGAATTGAGTGCTTGCATAAAGCATTTTTGGACGTACGTGTCTCCAACCTTTAATGCAAAGTGCTTTCCTGTGACCTTGAAGCATTTGGAAAAACATGGAAAAATGGTTTTACTTGAATAAAGGAAAGAGATGTTTCTCTTCTTGATGCATATGTTTGTTTAAGATAAATTTGCGTGAAAGCATCTGCAGCCTGACATTAACGAAAGTGTGTGTGTGTGTGTGTGTGTGTGTGTGTGTGTGTGTGTGTGTGTACACATCTGTCAATCCACGAGGGTGATAAATGTGAAATTAGTTCTGCTGTCAATCACCTTGGTGACGGTGGGAGCAGCGATGACATGCTCGCAGTGGACGGACACACACACACACACACACACATTTATAATCTACACAGATTGACACTGGGTCCCTGGAGGTGGTCAGTGTACTGTAAACATTATTACGACTTACGGACTCATGAACACCCCGACTGTATTTGTGTTCCCATTTCTGACTTCGAAGCTAGCGGCGCTTTTGCCCTGAAAGCATATTTTAATATTCTATCATGAAAAACCAGCATTTGGAAATGGGCTAGACGAAAAAATGTTCCACTCCTTTTCCCAGTGAGCTCATGAATCAGTCAGTTTTTCTTTCACTAATTCAAAATTTATTTTCTGCCTTTTCAGCCCTTCACTATTTATCTTGACTTCTTTTTTCCGTTGTCTCCATCTGTTCCCTCTCTGTTCTCTTTCCTTCCGTGGTTCTTCTCTGTACCGTGTTGTTCCCTCTCCTCTTTCATATTCTGTTCTTTAGCGTCTGAATCTACAGTTGGCTCCTTTCCTCCTTGTCTTCTCTGCTGCTCAACTCGTATGTTCTCATTTGTCATCTATTTCACAATTAATATAGGAGGGTCAACAATGTCAAAGTAGATAGATGGATTGAAAGATAGATTATTATTGGTCTTCAAAGTGACCTAAGGAAAAAAAAACAGATCCAATTGGTTACCAAACTGTTTTGCTCATCGCACCTTAAAGCAACCCTGTGACTACATGTGGTTACATGTGCCTGAGCTGTAGGCACAAGTAACCAGTGATGTTTGAGTCTCACATTGATTGATTGCTTTCTTTTTAATTAAAGGCCCCGAGAGGTAAAACTATCAAGTATTTCTCAAATTACAGAAGTGTCAGAAACAGAAACCGAGTCATCTTGTCACCATGTGGGGAGGATCAACACTCAGGTTGGGTCCTACGACATCAGTGTCAAAGGTTATGTGCAAACTCTGGCTGCGTACAACGACCACTACTACTAATAATGATGATAATAACTTAAATTATATACTGCCTTTCATACTTAAAATGCAGTTTAAAGGTGCTTTTAAGTACGATGGTAAAAGCAACACACAACAAATCAAATACAAAGAATAAACAAAGTTCATAAAAATGCAATAAAGGTCACGATGAGAAGGCACAGAAATAAAAGTAGATTTGATAGTCGTAGAAAGAGATAAAAACTTGAACTAAATGCCTGCCTGAGTAAGTAGGTCTTCATGTGTTTTTAGAAGTGTCAGCAGAGCTTGCATATCTAATGGAGCTGCCCAGGCTGTTCTAGAGTGTAAGAAGGTGCTGCATCATTAAAAGCTTTGTATGTGTAAAAGAACCTGAAACTCAACGGTAAAAGAACTGGGGAGCCAGTGCAGGGGAGCTAAAACGGGCATAATGTGGTTTCTCTCTGTTAAAAGTCCTGGTTCTGAACTAGTGGAGGCCAGTGAAGAGGCCATTACAGTAGCCCAACCTGCCAGTTAATGAACGTATGAATCAATTTCTCAGCATTCTGCTTCGTTAAGCACTGCCTTACTTTGGACTGCTGTCTCGGTCACTTTGATCATATCTTCGTAGCTTAAATCCGAGTCCAAAATGACACCTAGGACAGCATGATGTGTAACATCTCCACACCATGGAAATCCAGTTATTACCACATGCACAAAAAACATTCTCTTCAGTCTAAAGAGTACCACACATGTCAGCTGTGTGCATGTAGAATAACATGTTTCCCGGATGAATCCGTCAGTGTGCTCCATGGTCTGCAGAAGGGTGTGTGTGTGTGTGTGTGTGTGTGTGTGTGTGTGTGTGTGTGTGTGTGTGTGTGTGTGTGTGTGTGTGTGTGTGTGTGTGTGTGTGTGTGTGTGTGTGTGTGTGTGTGTGTGTGTGTGTGTGTGTGTGTGTGTGTGAGTGAGATGCATAAAGTCGTGCAGGAGCCTTTCATCTCAGGGTGACATTGGCGCTTGGTGATTGGATGGCTGCTATTTTGAGCGTCCGCGGTGTGTATCCTCTCGTGTGTGTGTGTGTGTGTGTGTGTGTGTGCGTGCGTGCGTGCGTTTGTTGACTCAAGCCCAGGCCCCGAGTGTGATATTGAAATGGGCAGTGCTGCTCATGAACGTGTGTAGTTCATCAAAGTGTATAGAAGTGCGAGTGGTGTGTGTGTGTGTGTGTGTGTGTGTGTGTGTGTGTGTGTGTGTGTGTGTGTGAGTTTTAAGATGAAGCTTCTTGGGGAAGGAGTCCCCTGGGCAGGAAAAGGCAGCCGTATGAGACGAGCTATAAGGGAGGCAAAGATGGAGGTATAGATGGAGGAGGAGGAGGAGGAGGAGGAGGAAGAGGAAGGAAAAGAATGTAAAGCAGAGAGAAACGGAAGGAGGGAGGAGGAAAGGATAACAAGACAAAGCTGCTCTTTTTGAAATAAAAGACCGAGTGTACAGAAACCAAGTGAGGTGGTCAGAGGAGGCAGGGACTGAGACAAAAGAGAGTGAGGCAAAGACAAAAGAGAGAGGGGAGGTATTGATTCTCTCTGGGGGGGGGGAGACTCAAGCCAACTGTGCTTTCTGAAATTAGAGCCAAGGGAAAGGTGGAAGGATGGAGGAGGAAAATGGTGGGAGAGAGCAGCAAGCAAGCACAGGGCACTGTTTGTATCACATTGTGCAGCAGAGAACAGTGAAAAGTGCACACTCGTGAATAATATATGGCCACAGCGGCGGTCGCTACAGAAGCAGGGTAACTGTACTCAAACTGCGGAATGATCCAGATCTTTAGATGTTGTGTTTTTTTATTGTTTGATTATGCTTCATATTCACTGTGTTGTGTTACAGCATTGGAGAAGAAAAGCGATGTGAAACGGCTATAAAACAAACTGATGTGCATAAATTTACGCAGTTGAGATCAAAACTAGCGGGGGGAAACATCCCGCCTACAAAACGACCGTCTAAACAATCAAAGCGCATCAGATGGCAGACGGAGAGACGCAAATGATCGGGGCAGCGTCGTCTCAATTACCCGAGCAACAACACTGGCAACGCAAATGGCAAGTTGAAGTGACCCGAAAGGCAATCGGGGGTCAAATGACGGCAGCGACACGTTAGTTTGGTAAAAACAAAAACAAACTAAGTGCTTTAAACGGTAACGCCACGCTTTGTTCTGTTGTCTGCACCTCACTTATAGACCCCGTTCACGTCAGGAGACGCACAGATGTGGATAATAATGGCTACGTTTAAGTTCATTTTACTGGCGGACTTAATGAAACGGAGTCATTGTAAATGTAATGAGCCAAACCTGCGCTTTTCACGCAAAATGTTTTAAAGGGATCATAAAAAGTGCTGCTGCTGGTGGGAGGCTCGGTGGCAGTTTTTTTTGGGGGGGGGGGAGAGTTTATTTTAGTTTCTGCTGCACTCCATCCACAGATGCCAGACATAAACATTC